>NC_057809.1:622205779-622505779 GCF_018294505.1 Triticum aestivum
CGCACTAACACATCGATGTACCTCGGGCCAACGACAAGCTTTATTACTTCCACACTTTCATCATAGAAGAGCACTATACCAGCATCTTTTCCTATGCTGGGTTGCGTGACACAATGCCTGAGGCCAAGCCTCCACTTTAACTTATTGACGAAGGAATTGCTTTGCCGCGTCTCAGACAGGAACACAAGCTTGGGCTTGTATGTGTGCACTAGGCACACTAGTTCCTGAACTGTCCGGGGTTGCCCCAAACCCCGGCAGTTCCAGTTGAGGAGACTCATGTCTCCTGACGGGCGTCGCCATTCGCGCCCGTCAGAGTACTGATGGCCCCAGGATCGGTTGCCGCCTTTCCACCTTGCTGACCTATGCCTTGCTTCTCCTCCTGACCGCTACATAACTTCTTTTTGATTACAAGTTTGCCTGAGCTACTCACACTCTCTACTTTCTCACCATCTAGAGCTCTATCCTGCCTTTTGCCTAGAGCAGATTTCACAATTTTTACAGCCCTACTTTCAGTAACATTTACAATGGATTCAGAGTGACTAAGACCCCTACATCCACTGTTAGTAACTCTTGACCCAACCGTGCTTCTTCCACCATCCTTAGCATTGACATTACTTGGTGTTGTACTCCTTGAAGCTGAATTTTTGTCTTTGACATTGTTCAGGGCTTTCTTAGTTTCATCAGGATCAACCTTTGAGTCCTCCAACATTGGTTTTACCACTGCACCAATTTCCAGGGGTCTTCCATCATCACCTGGGGCGGAAAGAGTGTTAGTGTTTGGGTTCTGGGCGCCAACAGAAGGTGGAGCGGGGCCGCTAGTGTCGGTGACGGGCGGCATATCCCCTCCTGCTGCTGCCCCAGACACTATCTTGGGGTCATGCACCACCCCCTCAGCCTTATCCCGCAAGAGCTCGGAGCTGGTGTCGATAGGTATAGGCATATTCCCCATCGGCATGGGTAGGGTCTTCGGAGATGTTGGAGATTTCGTAGCATTTGTTTCATCAACATTGCTCACGGGTGTTGCAATTGCCTCGGTGTTCGCTTGTGTGCCTTCATCTCGCTCCTTCTGGATTGTGTCAGTTTCCATCCCATCGCCCATCGAGAGCCGATCAACACCACCCCGCACTTGCTCCACGGCCGACAGCACCATGGCCTGGATGACAGGCTTGGGAGCACGCCACAGGGTAGTTGGAGACTGAGGGCCCCTTCCTTGTCCCATTTTCTCAGGCAGGAACCAAGCGCGGGGGTCATCAAAGTGCACCGGTAACACCCCAAGCTCCTTATTGTACCTCAACTTCTTTTCTGCATTTGAGAAATCACACCTCGCTTCCATATGTCCAATGTAGCTGCAGAATAAACAGAAATTTGGCAATCTCTCATACCACAAGAAAACTGTCACCTCCTCTTTAGTAATCTCATCGGCAAGCGTAATCTCCTTTTGCAAAGCAGAGTACAAGGGCAGCTGGACTCTTACTCTGAGAAACTTGTCACAAATATTGCCCCTCGCATGCTGGTCGATCATCACCACTGGACCAACCTGCTCACCCAGACTGCGAGCAAGCTCCTTAGTGAGGAGATATAAGGGGATACCCCTAAACTGAACCCACATTGGCATATGAGAAAAAGATATCGATGCAGGATCAACTCCATCCTCCAAGCCGACCACCAGGAACACGTCTCCCTTGTACTGCCACGGCCCCTCCTTGATGACGTGTTGCCGGTCTCCATCCTCAGAAAACTCAAGGACGAATTTCCGCCCTTCCTCCGCAGCCAGTTCATGGTCACCCAGCTCCCCACGGACCTTCCATACCTTCTTCATGTGGTCGATCACTTGTCTGGAGTTCACTAGCAGTACGGACAGGAAGAGTCCGACTGCTAGGAAACGTGCCTGCATAGCCTTCCGGGCGCCTGACATGTTGATGACCAGAGTCTTCTTCATAGGATTCTGCTCAGCCTTGGCAACCTCCTTCCCCGGCCGCTGGAGCTTGGTGGAGAGGCCATGGTCGACGAACAGGCCGGCCGAGCTTCCAGCAGCAGAGCCCGACCCCTGAACACCATTCGTCCCCACACCAGCAGCCCCCGACGCCTCCCCAAGCCCATTTTTCAGGTGGACGTTCATCGCTGCTATGAGGCAAATCGACAAACACTTTCTGTGCGAGTGGAGAGCACAAACCTGAGAAGGAGATACTGGGGATGGATTCTGCAGAAAAAGGCTCTCTCTATATAGCAAAACATCCATGGCCTTGTTAATACCTTCTTTATGCTCTGAATTACTCCCTGTACATGAGAACCCTTCCATCTCCTTCGGCAGAAACGCCCCCCACGATTCATACTGCTCTTCATGTCCCTTAATGCAGGAGTTAGTACTTGTCTCCGTTGATTGCCCACGTCCTGGGTCAGGCGACTCCTTTCTCTCATCATCAAGGGGATTGAAAGCAGGGAGTATGGCTTTTAGGTTTCCCAATTGAACTCTCAATGATGCGATCTGGATCTTCAATCTTTCGATGGTAGTGACGGTGTCTTTGATGCGGTTTCTGAACTTGGCTAAGGAATTAGGGAATGATTGGGTAGGATTGTAGAAGAGGATTCTGGGGTTGGTTTTCGTGGGGATTCTGTTTTCAGGGATTATCAATCGGCGATTTCTAGAGGGGAAGGGGGAATCGCCTCTGGTTGGTTTCAGGAGAGAGACAGTCGCCATCGGCGTGTAGCTACTTCTTTCCACCAGACTTTGATGTTTTACCCCGAGCACAGGTGCACATGAAGGAGAAGGGCGGGGAAGAAGAAACCCCTCCTAGCTGCAGGATTTCATGTTGATGTGCACGCGCGGCGGCTACCGAATTTCTGTGGATGCGCAAGGATCCGTCTGGATACCCTGCCAGATTGATTAATTAATTATAATATACACTAGTAATGTAAACTCTTTTTTGAGGGGTGGATATGTTAATAAATGCTCGTAGTTGGCCGACGGTTACGGTAGTTTCTCCCGGCCTGCCCGAGCGAGCAAAGAGGAAGGCTGGCTGCAATGAGAGACTGGAACTCTGGCAGCGACTTACCAATGTTGAGAGGCCACATAGTAAGCAGACACAGTAGCAGGCAGCGACACCCACAACCCAGCGCACCAGGAGCCTTCTGTGAGTTTGAAATAAAACACCCTATTTCCATCGCAAAAAAAAGAGGAGCCTTTGTTTCGTCTCGACTTTTTTTGTTGCATTCAACCACATGATATATATCATGATGATAGATATTGTAACGATTACCTCCAACTTGTGTTTGTTTGAATAAAGAAAGAATCGTCACACGTACCCCTAAAAACAAACAAACAACTTAAAAAAAACAAACAAACAGCCTGCACGGGAGATCCTAACTGGCACGGGCCGATCCCTCAAAAATAAAAAAATAAAAAACTTGCGCGGGCCGATGATGGATGGATTTTCTAGGCCCATAAGGCCGCAAACCCGGCCAGCTGAAAGGCACTTGAAATACTCGGGCTTGGCGCCCGAATGTAACCGTCTCAACCAACAGAAGAGAAGAGCCTTCTTCTCCCCGTCGCCGGCCGGAGCGCCAAGAAACCAAGAACCCTCACCCCGTCCCCGTCCGCCCCGCTCTCCATCCAAACCCTTATCCAAACTAGAAGCTGAGCCATGGCGGGCGGCCCGCCTCCTTCTCCGTATGGTGGTCCACCGTGGCCGCCTGAGGACCAGTGGTACTGCTACGAGGCGCCGCCGCCTACGCTCCACCAGTTCCCCTACCAGCACGCCCGCGAATGGGGATCCAGAGGACAGGCAGAGGCCGGGACCTGGGCTGGATGGTACAAGCCGCCGCCGCCGCCGCTCCAGCACGCCGGCGGATCGGGATTCGGCGGTCAAGCGCCGTAGCGGCACCCGGAGGCTCTCCGCCACCAGTACGGGAACGGGAGCGGGGCGGTGGCGATGGCGCATCCCGTCCCCTCCTCCTCTCTTCTGCCGCCCAAGAAGCGGCATCGCCGGTCCAGTACGCCTCCGCCCAAGAAACGCCACCGTACGTCTCCTCCTCCTCCATCAGGAGTTCTTCTTCTTCTTCCTGATGGGGCTCCCGGACTTGGGGCCCCTCCCCCTCCACCTCAGGCGCAGGGAGTGGTTCCTCTTCCGCGCGCTCCCAGAATTGGGGCTCCTCCAAGATCTCCCCAGGCCCAGGACCAGGAGGAGGTGCCCGTGCAGCCGCCGCCCCCTCCTCCCGCGGCACGCTTCGTGGTCCCACGCAAGAACTCCGTCGTACCCGTGGCGCTACGAGATCCGGCGCCAGAATCATCCTACACCCTGAGGATGCGAGGGAGCAGGAGCACACCGGCGGAGGGGCTCATCCCGCCAAGGCCAACTATCGGAAGCCTACCTTATCATCTTCTAGGAGATCCTCCATGCATCGTGGGACAAGTTGATGAGTGCAAGAGCTTACTGGAGGACACGGAGCTACGGCCCGATCATCTGGTATGCTCAAAACCTGCCTGCTTTCAGCATCGTTTTCATGCATGCATGCATTCGTTCCTGGTCTATCTCATTCTCATCTCACTAGGTTAGGTTACATGATGATCACGAGGAGTTGCATTCGTTCCTAGCTAGCTAGTCTCCTATATATCTCACCGTGTAGCTAGCTAGGTCAGTGATGGATGGATGGATGGATGGATTGAGTTGCTAGCTAGCGTGCGTTTTAGATCGATCGAGGTGAAGAATTGGATTAGGATTTGAGTGCTAGCCTTGCTTGCCCGGCCCTCCCCTCATCCATTATGATAGAGCATCAATTTAATTGCCCCCAAATCGATCATCATACACACATATATATATGTATATGTAGGAGTAGATAGAAGAAGAAAGATGAAGATATTTGAATTATCTTTTAACATCAGAGTAGGCGACGAATTTTGAATAATTCAATCATTGAACATGTACGTCAAGCCAGCTAGTTATATACTTATTTATAACTCATTTGTATAAAATATAAAATACATATTATGTCAACTTATAATGTATAAATATGACTTACATTAATTTTGGTATTTTTTATATGCTACATCTTACAAAACTTGTACGAGACCTCTTAGATGTTAGAAAAATAAGATATACAAATTAACATGGCTTCTCATATTAATTTGTGACACTTACAAGGATATAGAGTGTGTGTGTGTGTGTGTGTGTGTGTGTGTGTGTGTGTGTGTGTGTGTGCGTGTGTGTGTGTGTGTGTGCCTATATATAGAACTCCTCAAGTATCTTGGCAGAGATCTTTAAAGTTAACAATATATAGAACTTCTTCATAGGTGTTTCTGGTTTATGATTAGTTAATACAAATAGATAATTCTTTTAAAATATACAAGGTGTTTACGAGGAGCTTGCCATCCAATGACTGACATGTTGCACAATGTTTATATTTGTAAGTCAATAAAAGGTGAGGCCTTTGATGCAGTTTTCAGGGAAAACTGGTGAAAATGAAAAAAAATCAAAATAGGTAGAGGAAGATGAGAGGGAGGAGGGACGTGCATAAGGTTGGATGAACAACGAGCCGATGACAGAACCTTACATTTTCTTTAGGTTGAAAGATTAATTATGTCGTGTAACAACATTTAAGTTACAAATTCACCATTACACTTAATTACTTTGTACTATCCAACTGTATTTATGCAGCTTTTGCGCAAAAAAGAAAAAAATGCATTTATCCAGCAATGCCGTGAATGAGAAGAAAGAAGAACTAAAATTAGATTTATTTAGCCCTTTTATCGCCCTTTCTTCATTGTATCTGATGAATCAATTGCGAGAACCCGTGTCATCACAAGATCCCCAAATCCCCTTGAGCTTCTCATCCTTTGGTCTCGGGGCATCACAGGAGGTTTCTTAGAGAATGTACAATGGTTGATAAGATAGTCTTATCTTAAGTTTTGCATGTAAATTAGAGATGACAAACAAACATGTCTACAATGGATCATCTCTTAGCCTTATCTTCAATAATTAGTTGTTCCTAAAAACATGGTGAGACAAATTGTGCTAAGAGATCATCTCTTGTCTTCTCTTAAATAAGATAAGACAAGCCTTCTCTTATGATTTCTCTCTCCTCCACCTCATCATTTATCCTATGTGGCACGCTTAAGATAAAACTATTGTACATGCCCTTAGGCCTCATGATATGAAGATTTTCTAAATATGGGTCCACCATGCCACGTATTTTGACACGGCAAAAAGAGAAGGCAAACATACGAAAAACAATATTGGACTTTACACTAAGGGCAATACTATCTGTCAGAAGAAGGGTGATACTACACTTTATATTAAAAAAACACTAACTAGAAATTTTGGCGGACTAAAATTTTAGTTCAATTCTCGGTTTTAATCAAAAATATTTTCACGGTAGTCGGTTGGTGGGAAAAATTGCTCACACTTCCCCTATTTTCCATGGAGAAGGCTGCAAATATGAACGCAGAGGCAGAGCAGCAGATTGGAGTCCCACCGCCCGCGCACGCCGTGGACGAATGACCTGCTGGACGCCGCAGCCTAGGCATATTTCCATGCCATGCACTCCAACTTTGCCACATTTCGTGCATTCTACCACGACAATGGAGGTGGTAGTGGCCATGCGTGTGGGCGGGGTGGTGGTGGCCACAACCGTAGCATCGGCGGCATTGTGGCAGTGTCTGTTGCCATGGGGGCGGCGCTGGCCATGGCAGAGGTCGTGGTCGTGGGGGTGGCGCTGGCCATGGCGGAGGTTCTGGCCGTGTCTGTTAGTATAGTTTCTGGTTCAGCTTCAGCTGCCAAATTTGGAGGCTTATTTGTATGGTTTTTTTTAATTTAGGTGTCTTACCAATGTAGTCGGAGTGTGACAAATTTGTAATGAAATTAACTATGTCCAACTGTTCTTCTTTCGTGAAAGTCCATTCTGCTTGCGGTTGGATTCATATCCAATGGTTGGCGTGCTTTTTCAATCTTCCGTATTTTTCTTCCCCTCAAAACCGCTATAATTGGCAACATTTGCCAAAGATAGTATCTCGATAAATACAACATATAAAGATAAGCGGGGCATTTATTTTGACACAAGGAGATATGATGATATCAACGCGGAATTTGCTTACAAAGAGAAAATAAATGCGAGGCATATCAACATTAATTTTATTTGGCGTAACAAGTTATCACAATGTCAATACTGATATACTAGTATATATGGAAGACATTAATAGCAAGATGCATCAGATAATACGTGCATGCATGGAGCCATACGAGCAACACCAAGACATGACCGTGACTCTATATAAAGGCCGGCAAAATTATGGGGATCCTGGCAGCAAAGGAGCACACAGAAACAAAGGAGCAGACAGAAACAACACGAGGAAAGACAAACACCAGCGACCAACCTCTCCACATGGCAAACGTCCACCGTAGCAACACAAAAAGAACTGTGGCCATTGCTTTCCTGGTTCTTGTAGTGATGTCTGCTCGTACCTTGCCATCGTGCCATGCAATCAAGTGTAAGTGTGTATATCATTTTTCCTCGTGATGCTAACGGAGCTCGAGCTCCATGGAGCCATTTCAGTCGGTATCCAAGATAACTAACCTACCAAAGGTCTTTTTTGATTGAGTTGATGACGCTGCAATGGTACATCACCTGCAGATACCGGGGAGAAATGCGAGTATTTGAATGGAGGATGCACTGTACCTGATTGTGATGATGCATGCAGAAGGTTAGTCGGGCACAGTCCCAAACACCCCTGGGTCAGCCTTTGCAGAGACAGCAACGTGTGTTGTTGCCAACTATACAAACCATCACCACCAGCGGTTTGATCACGGCTCCGGGACGCCAGACAAATCTCGATTGTGCTTCTGCGATAGTAGTATGTAGTTCTGGTGAATAAGTCCCTTGCATGCAACGTGCCAACCGATCTATTTTTCCAATGCAAAATGTAATAAAATGTTCCTTTCGAATGTGATCAGCTAGCGGCAAGCTGTCTTTCTTTCTCTCGTATATATATATCTGATTTTTCAGTCCTACTCTATGGTTTTCGGATACGAATGAATGAACGTCATTACCGTTAAATTTCATTCATGGATGTGTACATCATATTGAAGCAGATGCAGGGAATTCAACCTCCTTTTGGAAAGAAAAGAAAAAACCGCTAGATTCCATTCGATGTCGTCCAAAATCATCAATTATATTGTGCCCATGGTAGCCAATTCTGAGTCGGTCAATGGCCATTGTTGGAAATAATGAAAATGACCCACTGAACAGGACGACCATGATTAGGGCCAAAGGTGGCGACAAATCGAGGCGAGGTTGCGAGGTGCCGGTGGGCACAATGACCGAGGGCCAGTTATTTTGATGTTTTTTAGCTTCTAGAATAAGCTGCCCCAAGTATAAAAATATATATTTTTAAAAGTCTACTAATCAAGTCTTAATTAGTAAGCCTCTAAAAAATAAACTAGCAAAAATGCCCGTGTGTCACAACGGGAGAAAAAAATGCATATTCTTAAACATGATACAAGATCCTCACATATCTATAACCTCTATGTCAACACGGAGCCCCATCGTGTTGGTGTCACCGCTTATCCTCCTTTCCGTCCTCACAAGAGCCGAGACTAATGGTTGTATTCGCGGACACCAGCTTGTCGAACAAGGACGGTTTCAGCCCGGCGGCGTCGTTGACAAGTGCTAACTTGTCAACACATATTGTGGGCTGATGGTCTTCCTAAATCAACTACTAATAATAACCAATAACATAACTTATGTTACATAGCCCAGAAAAATATTATTGCAAAAAGGTACGGATTGAAAAAATTGGTTCACAATCATTTACTGGAAAATATATTATGACAATGTTTGTCGTATATATGGACGCAGGGGATCAATGTTTTGCTTTAAAGTTCTATGAAGTGTTTGTGGCTCATGCCACATTACATTTAGAAGAAGAAAATCTTGTCACCTGCAGGCGGGGGCTAGCACTTTAGAGAAGTTATACCCTCGAGATTCACTCTCAAATAAAATTCAAAAGTGAAAAAACAGATCTAACAGTAGTCACAGTACAACTTGGCAGCCTCCTCGTTTATTAACTTGCCGTTGTTCTGATGTAGATTAGGCACCAGCCTCTCTAGCTATGAAAACTCAAAGTACGTACTAAATGAAATCCTTCTCAACTGTGTTTCTGCTTCCACAATAATCAAAAACTTTTTGTAGCAACATCAACAGTCAATACATTTTATTTGTGCAGACAGAAATACATATCACAATATTGTTACTCCACCCTCTCGAGCAAATACATCATTGTGAATTAGTGGGTTGCACATAATTAGGGTCACATAAGGATTTAAGTCGGGTGGAATTTAACATCGTGTAAACTCGAGTGTAGTACACCCAGGAGTAGAAATCCACTCATTTCTCATCTAAACCCACCTTGTATCTTTGGTACTGCAGAAACAGATCACGTCAATTTATAAGCAACAACATTATCTAAATTTATAAGCAGCAACATTATCTATGCTCTCGTATCTTTAGATGTGCAATAATCAACAAGTCTCGTCATGAACAAATTCGCTGCAACCTCACCTTTCTGTACAACCACGCGAGGCTTACTGCAGCCTCAAAATCTTCACACAATCTTGTTGGATAACACATGCACGTACACTTTCTTACTGAAAAGAAATTTGGTACTGCAACCCTTCTGATTTAGGCAAGTAACAGCAACATAGTGCTGAGAAGTAGTATCCTCACTGTAATATAATAACAGTGTCAACATTATTTCTGAGAAGTGAGTGGAAAACTAAACTGAAGATCAAACCCCATTACTTCTCTTTTTCAATACAAATGAAAGGTGCAATATAATAACAGTATAAAACTTCGATAGGAGTAATGGGAGACTGAATGGCATTTTCAGATTAACCTGCATATGAATGAGCATAATCCATAGTGATAGAACAAATAATTCCTTGTCACTATTAAGAATATCTTCTGCTTAAATTGTGACTCCATCTGCATCAGACATCTGAACCCGAGCTTGCTTGATATGCTGGATAGCCATGGTGCAGTTGTGCAATTTCTTTTTATGTGTACCTGATGGAGCAATCACTTTCTGAAATAAAGTATAGTGTCATAGTAATAGCAATAAGCATCAGGATAATGTGGGAGCTGAACAACTCTACATAGAGTTATGGCATCATGGAGACGTTGAAATAAATTTCCTATAGTGAAAACATACTCTGACAGCACAACCTCTAAGGAAAGCTTAATTGGATTATTCACCAAAGATTCAAAAGAAACTTATAACCAAAACATAAGATGTCAAGAGTTCAGAACTATGTGGGGTAGCTATTGTTCTTTTGAGATCATTATTGCATAGTTGTAGAGCACGGCAACGCCGGCTATCACAATAATCTTGTTGATAATTCAGTTTGTAGCCCATGGCTGATAGACGCGTCAAGAGATCACCTTCTGCATGAAAGATTCTTCAATTGATGAACAAGTAAAAGAAGACACAACCAGTTGAATAAAATACATGCAGGTTTGCAAATAAAATTAAGCATGCATATGAAATCAAATGATAAAAACGCCTACCAAAACTTTGCACAAAGGGCCGCCAAATAGAAGATAATTAACCACACTCTGATGGGTACATGTACGCGTGTGATGGTATTGCACGATCAAAATTCACTATTGTACTTTAGAAGTATTATCGTGGACATCAGACTACATACCTCATGATGATGTATATCCTGCTTTGACTGCCTATTGAACTGGAGGAAGCAGCTGGTTGTGCCCTCACCACTGTCGCCGACTCTGTCGGGCATGTATTAGATCACTGATAGTACTGAAACCGTACAATTTCTGACATGCAAGTAGTAGTTTCATTGTAAGAAAATTAGTTCCAATAACTATAGTGAAAATATATTCAACATGTAAAGCAGTGGGTACTAAATACTGCATGCACGGTCCAGTAGACGCAAACTCCCTAGTAGCTTCACACATATGCACATAAAATCCCAATCACACACATATGCAGATCTTCAATTGTAATTAGCATCCACGATGTTGGGGTCAGTCGAGAAGCATCGCTATCACATACTGCCTGAGTAGTCATTAGAGTAAATCAGTAAATCTCTTTGATTGAAATGCATACATGCTTTTGAGTAACTCTGAACAAAGAAAAAAGAATTGCTTGCTGTCATGCGTGGGATGGTTAAAAGTAAGAGGGGTTAATGGAACCATTGGAGTCATAGGCTCCTAGTCACGCCGACTCGCCGAGGCTGCCATCTAGCCGGCAACGTAGTGGGCGCCTTCTCTGCAGATGGACGAAGGTTTTGCATGAAGTTTGAAGTGGGAGGACGGAGGTCCAGCCACTCTAGACGTGTGGAGATCGGCATCTAGCCTGCCTAGCGGATCCATAGGTGTGTGCATGAGAAGCAACAGGACAACATCTAATAGCAAACTTTGTACGTTGCAACTTCAAGCTAACATTCTTCTCAAAATCCATCAACCTACTTGTTTCAGTTGTGCATGGACCGATTGATCCAGGCCGGGAACAGGTCGTCAATGGGGTTGACCGCGCAGGTCTCCCAATGAGAGAGCTGCGTCTCCAGGCCGTCGGGCGGTAGACTGGGAGATCTCCCATGAGTTCCCGCTAACACCAACCAGACCGAAGCATGCAGAGCCTGATTCACCTGCAAGATTACTGTCTCGTCATCAACTAATCAGTGGCAAATCACAAAGTACATGTTCAAAACGATCAAAAGCAGGCAGCAATAGCAACAGCGAGATGCAGGCGAGGGCGACGGCGTCACCATGAACGTAGGGAGGTGCAGCTAGGCGGAGGAGGTGTGCGGGGTAGGGAGAGTGACGGCTGGGCAACCCCTATCGGGCAGCGGGAAGGAGAGGAATCCAGAAATCAAACCTGGAACTGCCGACAGGAGCCGCCGCCGGACCAGCAGCAGGAAGCCGCGCCGTCCCGACTCTGCCTTGTCTTCTTTCCATCTCATCTTCTCTCTCTCCCTCGTCTCTTCTTCCTGGGAGACCGAGCCGCCATATCCATGGAGCGTCGCCGCCGCAGGCCCCCTGACCGCCGCACTGGATCCTGACCTGATCCGCCACTTCCCCGCCTCCCAGAGAGCCCTGCCACCGCCGTCGTCCTGCATCTCGATCGGATCTGGAGCGCCTGTTTGACACGAGAAAAATATCTAAGGACTCCGTTGAGAAAGGAAGAGGGGAGCGTATTTCTCTCTTGCGCCGGGGAAAGAAGAAAAGAAAAAAAAAGAGGCGGGCGTTCCAGTGTACCGTAGTACACGAAGAAAAGGATGCGGGAAACGAGCATTTCATTAATCTCATTGGAGAAACAAAATTACAAGATCCCGTAAACAAAAGTGCGCTCCGTGGCCTACTAGCGCGGCCAGCCTGACTATGGCGATCGCGGTCTCCTGGTTCCCGGGGCCTCGGAAGGCTCCCGGTTAATTACTTCCGCGGGTTGCTCCGCGAGATACCTCCGATTAAGCTGCGTGGTCGTCTTCGTCGTCTTCGCTTCGCGTTCTCCATGCATGATGATGGTGGTGTGTGTGGGCGGCGGCAGAGCCCGTGTCCTCGTCGGTACACGCGCCGCAAGTAGTGTGGCCTTTGCGGTGGCCACGCCCACCCTCGCTGTCGTGCCTCGTCGGTTTTTGCAGCGTTGGAGTAGTTGGTGTTGGGGTAGCATGGGTCGCGGTCGGCTCAGACATCTTGATGACCTGTTGCTTCATCGGGGTGTTCAAGGGGCTACGCCTTGCGGGAGTAACGGTTTGGGGAGACCGGCGTCAGTGTAAAATAAACTGACACACGCTCATATTGTCATGGCCGGGGTGGTTGGCGCCTCATCTTGGCTAGACGCCAAGTATTTGGCAGTCTGCCAAGGCAAAGGCGCCGCCTCACAGGGCCGTGGAAAGTGGTGTCGCAAAGGCCGCATCGCCTTGGGCTGGTACTACGCGAAAGAGTGACCTGTGCACCGGCGAAGCCATGGACCTGTCCGCCATGATGGGTGCGCCTCTCGAAGGAGGGACCGGTCTCGGACCGCGTCGTTGCAATCTTCGGTTCAGTAAAGGATCTGTATGCCATTGACCTGTTCGTCGGGGATGCGGGCCTCATGAAGGAGGAACCGGTCTTAGACCCGTCGTTGCGGATATTGGTTCCACCAAGGACTTGTACGTCGTGATGGGAAAGGCGGGTCTCGGGCTGCGTTGTCGGCGAGCTCCGGTTCCGCCATGTCGTCTTCTCTAAGAGTGTAATGCGAAACCTGTACGCCGTGATGAAAAAGGCGGGTTTCGGGCTGCATCGACAGCGAGCTCCGATTCCGCCACGCCGTCTCATCCAAGAGTGTGATGCCAAGCCTGTACGCCGGTGTACCCTTTGCCATGAACCTGTTCACCGTGGCCCTGTTCGTCGCCATCTGTGTGTCGCGACCTGTACACCGTGGGGTGTTCACCAAGCGCTGTGAAGGCTGCGATGGTAGGGCGACGGGGCTAGCGGTTGGGCTGCGTCGTTGGAGAGCTCCGGCTGCTCCCGAGTAATCTCCAGCCAAGAACATGACACCTGAAAATGAACGGCTTGGCGTAGACAAACCCCAACGATGTCGGTGGAGTTTTTCTGGTCCAGTGAAGTCGTCTTCGACGGTGGCGACAACGCGATCACACAAGCATCGTCGTCCCCGATGTCCGGCACATACTCTAGGTGTGGTGCGCGCATGCTGGATGGCAGGGAGAGAAACAAAAGAAAAAGTAATTAGACGATCATCTCACCATCAGGCAACATGAGCTTGGTGTTCATATCGTCGAAGTCCTTGCCTCCCTTGCACGGATGACCGCCGATCTCCGTTGCGGCTGCGTTAATTCCTGCAAGATGTGATTTGCCTCTGGTGTTTTGCAAAGTGGTTTGCCGGGCGATGGATGGATGTGTGCGTGGTAGAATAGATAGATGTTGCGTTGCGTGAAGGATGGATGGATCTCTTCCGTGCGTGAGTTATGATGGATGTGTGCCTGGTCGCCGGTTGTGTGCTCCGGTGACGAATGGATGGATGTGGTGCTAGCAGGTCTTTTCTCTGGACGTATGTGCGTCTAGAGATCACAGGATGAAAAAGCCTTGCCAAAGGAGTTGATGGCTTTTATAGCCAGAGGCTAGGGTACGAAAGAGCCGCCAGTTTTCTGTTGAGGGATCGCGTCACTAGCGATTATCCTGGGAGCAGTTCCCCCGGATGATCATCTATCCTGGGCGTGCCTCTTTATCTGCTGAAAGTTGACGACAAGGTACACGTAAACTGATTTTTTTAGTCCTGTCACGGGGCTGGCCGCATCAATACGCACACGTACTAGGTTGATTGGCACATGCATGTATGAGTTGGGCTCGTGCCGCTGCATATACACGTGACCAACTTGGTGCAGAATACAACTGGTACTCTGTACTCCAATTATCTCACGGGCACACACTTCATACACGGCTGATCAATGTACCCAAGCGACGTGTGCGTGCAGGCGGTTTCTCCAATAGATTAGCAACCGATCCTCTAATACACTTAAATATCCTGCGGTTAGAGCTTGCCGGAATATTTAATTATATATCCATGATTAAGCCTGCCCGTATCTAGACAAATCCAAGACAAGTAATTCGAAACGGAGGGAGTAGTTAACATGCAATGTATGCATGCATCCGTTTCTAAATCTTTAGTCCACACTAGAAAAAAAAGTTAGTGAATCAGTAATGGCCATCTTGTGAGCTTTAGCTAGATACACTATCCTCCCGAAGACAAGACAGATGGATAACGCTTCGCTAGGGCGTCCCAGCCCGGGCGATCAGGGGGCGATCCCCACGCCGCCACCGCCGCCGGACGTCGCTCCGGCCAAGTGTGGCCCTCCCTCCGGCCCCCTGCCTGCGCAGGATGCTGGAACAGCAGCGGCTTCGTCCGCCCTGTGATCGCGCGGGCTTATAGTCATCGTCGATCATGCCGTGTTCGAGATGGAAAGTGCCAATGGGCTTCCTGACTCCCCACGTTGGAGGGGGCTAGATTTTCTCGAACCCTTCTACAAGGGAAAGCTGGATTGGACTCCCTTAATACCAAAGGCGGGGTTGCTGCGAGGACAGAAGTCGAGGGAGCCACCAGATCGATCTACGTGCGCTGCTACACCGCTGCCGCCTGAGCGAGTCATCAGCGAGACGGCGGGATCGTCAACGCATGGGGCGGGGAAAGCTATGCCAACGACTACGGCGAACCTGGTGGTTGGTGGGGGCGATTATGGGGCTCCCTCTGCGGACGCCGCCCGCCCGAAGCCCTCCATCAGGGGATCTGCAGTAGCCACGGCTATGAACCCACGCGTGCAGGACCTGATCATATGGAAGCGTAGAACAACGGAGACGCTGGAGGGGCAGCAGTCTCACGTACTTGGAGATGTTCGTGACCAGGACATGCTGGAGGTGTCAAGCGACAAGGAGGCAGTCGGCCCAGGGGCCGCCGACGAACTGACGGGGC
Source organism: Triticum aestivum (assembly GCF_018294505.1). Classification (NCBI taxonomy): domain Eukaryota; kingdom Viridiplantae; phylum Streptophyta; class Magnoliopsida; order Poales; family Poaceae; genus Triticum; species Triticum aestivum. The sequence continues at coordinate 622,221,255 of NC_057809.1, forward strand.
CGGCGGAGCCCCGTCAGGAGCAATGAATGTCTTAAGTTGGAACTGCCGAGGGGCGGGGAACCCTCGGACAGTTCGTGATCTTGTGAGTCTTGTTCAGACTCACTCCCCTAGCATTGTTTTTCTTTGTGAAACTCGACAGTCCAAGAATAAAATGAGTAGGTATCGTGCTCGCTTAGGTTTAAAGGGTTTTGATGCTTCTGATAGTGTTGGTCTTAGTGGAGGTCTTGCTTTGTATTGGCATGAGGCGTTGTGTGTGGATGTAAAAACAATAAATGAAAGATATATCGATGCGTATGTGACGAGTGTGGCGGGCGAGCCGCCTTGGAGGCTCACTTGCGTCTACGGCGAGCCCCGTACGGAGGACCGACATCGCATGTGGTCCATCCTCCGTGATCTGCACCGACAAGCCAACATGCCATGGGCAGTGGTTGGCGATTTCAACGAGGCCATGTGGGGCTTCGAACACTTTTCTGCTACACCAAGATCGGCAAGTCAGATGATCGACTTCCGTGATGTGCTTGAAGTATGTGGCTTGGGTGATCTTGGTTTTGCAGGGCTCCCGTATACATATGATAACCGGCGAGGTGGGCGGGCAAATGTCAAGGTACGCCTAGACCGGGCCGTGGCAAATAACTCCTGGAGGGATCTGTTTACACATGCAAAGGTGGAGCACTTGGTGGCTCCTAGTTCAGATCATCTACCTATCCTGCTCTGCTGTTCTAGGGAGGAGCCGAGACAGGAGCATGGGAGGAGGTGCCGCCAGTATGAGGTTATGTGGGAGAGGGATCCCACGCTACCGGAGGTAATTATGAACACTTGGACCGAATTGGGTTCGATGCTTAACCTTGGTGAAATTGCTTCTGGGTTGGGAAACTTGATGAAGAAGTTGCATGATTGGAGTAGGAAAAAGTTTGGTAATGTCATCAAGGAAATTAACAAGTCTCGCTCTCGCCTAGAGGAGCTTATGTCTATGAATGCAAATAGGAAGGAGATTAGAGAGGCAACAGACAAGATGAATGAACTCTTGTATCGTGAGGAGATGATGTGGATGCAAAGATCACGGGTTGCATGGCTGAAGGAAGGCGACAGGAACACACAGTTCTTCCATAGGAAAGCTGTTTGGCGCGCCCGAAAAAATCGCATTAAATCATTAATGGATGCTGCAGGTGTCATTCACAGGGATCATGAGGCTATGGCGGCTATGGTTACTTCATATTTTGCGGATCTCTTTTCAGCTGATAACTCATTATGTGCGGACCCTGTGATTGATCTCATTAATACTCGTGTTACTGACCACATGAATGATGCTCTCTGCGTAGATTTCTCGGACAAGGAAATTGCGGATGCCTTGTTCCAGATTGGACCCTTGAAGGCTCCGGGACCAGACGGGTTTCCCGCTCGTTTCTTCCAGAGGAACTGGGCTGTGATGCGGGACCAAGTCATCGCAGGAGTTAAAGAGTTTTTCCGGACGGGACTAATGCCGAAAGGGGTGAATGACACTGCCATAGTTCTCATCCCCAAGGTTGATAACCCGGAGAAACTGACAGAGTTTCGGCCTATCAGTCTGTGCAATGTGATTTATAAGGTGGTCTCAAAATGTCTGGTAAATCGCTTGCGCCCTATCCTTGATGATATCATCTCCCCCGAACAGAGTGCATTTGTTTCTGGCCGGATGATCACAGATAATGCGTTAATTGCGTTTGAATGCATTCACTATATTCAGCAAGAGAAGGACCCTGATAAGAGCTTCTGTGCTTATAAGCTGGATTTGTCTAAAGCTTATGATAGGGTCGATTGGATCTTCTTGGAGCGAATGATGCAAAAGATGGGTTTTGCTCGTCGGTGGGTGAACTGGATTATGGCATGCGTCACCTCGGTGAGATACACAGTTAAATTTAATGGAACCCTCTTGGATTCGTTCGCACCGTCGCGCGGGCTACGGCAAGGTGATCCCCTCTCCCCGTTTCTATTCCTGCTTGTGGCTGATGGTCTCTCCGCTTTGTTGAAGGATGGAGAGCGCAAAGGTGATTATACTCCGTTAAAAATCTGCCGCAGAGCTCCGGGTGTTTCTCATTTATTGTTTGCAGACGACACTTTGCTTTTCTTCAAGGCTAAAGAGGAGCAAGCTAGGAAAGTACAAGAGGTGCTAAATACGTATGAAAAAGCTACAGGCCAGTGCATCAACCCAGCTAAGTGTAGTGCTCTGTTTGGAAATTCATGTGCCATTGAGGACCAAGAGAAGGTGCGTGATGTCCTACATATTGAAACAGTAACTTTTGAGGAAAAGTACCTGGGGTTACCTACACCGGAAGGACGTATGTCTAAGGGAAAATTTCAGAATTTACAGTCTCGTCTGCTGAAGAGGATCATTGCTTGGGGCGACACCCTCTCGCTTGCAGGGAAAGAAATAATGATAAAAGCCATTGCCCAAGCTATCCCCACATATATCATGGGAGTTTTCAAATTACCTATGTCTGTCTGTGATGACCTGAACAGAATGGTGAGGAACTTTTGGTGGGGCTCCGCTGAAGGCAAGAGGAAAACTCATTGGTTGGCATGGCCAAAAATCTTAGCTCATAAAACGAAGGGCGGCCTGGGCTTCAGAGACTTCCGTGTTTTTAACCAGGCTCTCCTTGCTCGCCAGGCGTGGCGGCTGCTTATCAAGCCTAACAGTTTATGTGCGCAGGTGCTGAAAGCTAGGTACTACCCAGATGGACGCCTAGAGGACACAGTCTTCTCCGGAAATGCTTCTTCTACGTGGCAGGCCATACAATATGGACTAGAGCTACTAAAGAAGGGCATTGTGTGGCGGGTAGGGGATGGCCAGAACATCCGCATATGGCGGGATCGGTGGGTCCCCCGGGAGCCATCGCGCCAACCTGTCTCCCAGCAGGGCACATGTCGGCTCCGGCGGGTGGCCGAGCTCCTTGGCCCGGACGGGACTTAGCGCATGGACCTACTCCGACGCTACTTCCTTCCGGCAGACGTCGACGCGATCGCCAGCATCCGCACTTCATCTCGTGTCACCGACGACATCATCGCATGGGCTCCGGAGAAGAACGGTATCTTCACTGTTCGATCCGCCTATCGCTTTGCCATGGACGAGCGCGAGCGTCCATCGGCCACAGCCATGAGCAGGGCACCGGATGGTCGTCGCGCCATCTGGAAGATCATATGGGGGTGCCCTGCTCCCCCGAAGGTACGCGTGTTTGCATGGAGGATTGTTACAAACTCACTTGCTACCTGGGCAAACAAATTCTCTCGGCACCTTGAGATTACTGATATTTGTCCCCTTTGTGGTGTGGAACGAGAGGATGGGTTCCATGTGTTCTGCAGGTGTCCACTAGCTAAGGAACTATGGCATGCTATGGCCTTGGACTGGCCTATACCGAGTGTCGACGACATCCATAATGTCGGGCCGGAACGGCTCTTCACACTTCTGGAGCCACTGGATGAGGCGACACGGATGATTGTGCTCATGATTATGTGGAGGATTTGGCATGTGCGGAATGAGATTACACATGAGAAGAAGCCACCACCCACAGAAGCTTCTCGCCGATTCCTTCATGGATACATCAATTCACTCTTGTGCGTGCAGCAACACCCAAGTGGAGATGTGGTCAACGGAAAGATGATACTCAATGCACCACCGATACTCACTAGAGAGCGGGCTCCTCTCAAGGATGAGCGAGGATGGGTTGCCCCAGAGCTTCATACCGGCGACAGGATTGGCTGGAGGGGGCATGGTCCTTCGAGATTCTGAGGGCAAGATCATTTTCAGTGCTTGTAGAGAAATTCGCGCATGCGATAATGCGCTCACGGCCGAGCTAGCGGCGTGTCGGGAGGGCTTGGAACTAGCTCTTTTCCGTACGAACGCGCCCATTAAAGTTGAGCTTGATTGTGCGGAGGCGGTGACAATGATCACAGCTCGTGAGCAGGACCGGTCGGCTCATCGCACCGTCATTGAGGAAATCAGGAGACTGGCAACGATGGAGGGGAGGGAGGTCTCTTTTAGTCTTTGTTGTCGTTCGCAAAACAAAGTTAGTCATGAGCTTGCCAAGTATGGTAGGAGCACCCCTCACACCGCTGTTTGGTTGCACTCGGGGTTAGACTTTATTGTAAACTTGGCTCTGGCTGAAAAGCCTCCTTGAGTAATGAGAATCCTCTTTTCACCTGCAAAAAAAAAGAAAATAGGAAAATATGAAATTTGTTAGTTATATATGTTGCCCCTGCGTGCTGTATATGTAGGTGCTGAGGATCGCTCAGGAGTCCCTCAACCTGTTGGATGCGTTTGAGGCTATCAGTTTTCCGGACTTCATCGTGAACTCTTACCCTCGTCTGCAGACGTCCCAGGCTTTCCCGGACGCTGCATCATTTGACTCGGATCCAACGGCACAACATGCGTCCTTTCCGTTGATTGACGACGTCCGTCGTGTATTGGACTCGATGGTGATCCGAATGGTCGACCCTCTTCTCAAAGGTCCCATCGGATCCTTTGGTGGTAGGTAACGAAGTTATTTTATTACCTAAATAAAGATATTTATAAAAATAATAAAAAAAAGTTGAAGCTCCAGCTATACCATGTCCTGGTCCACGGCACCCAGTGCACTCTACTCCTGCGCCCGACCGAGTTTGGAACCGCCCACAACGTTCGTCTCCACGCTTGGCTGGAGGCCTGCTTCCCACCAGGCCCTTGCAGGCCTCCCCTCCTCGACCACCTGCTGAATCTTCTACTGCATATTCCCCATGAGTTTGACACATCACCCACTGTGAGGGAGCAGTACCTGCTCTCCGTGAGGAATCATATGTCCTTGGCTTCTTTTGCTCGCCAGCAGACGCTGCTCATCAACTACGGGAAGCTGATCAAGTGCCTCGAGCCCTCAGAGCTGGCCAAGCTCGAGAGCGCCATGAAGATGAGAGAGCAGTCCACCGGGAAGCGTCACGCCTGGAGGGACTTTGTTGAGAAGGTTAAGCTGATGAGGGCAGACACAGGCAAGCCGATGCATCCCTTCACCAAGCCGGACAGTCTCTACGATGTGTCGCACTTCCTGCGCGTCTTTGAAGTACACGCACCACAATACGTGCTGGACTCAAATCACCATCCCGTCCTCAAGCACTTTGAGCAAGTACATCTTATGATGCAGAGCTACTTCAAGGACGATTTGGCTGAGCTCTACATTGCCCTTCTTCCAGCTACTACCAACCCATTGTAAGTACTCGTTCAAGCTTCCTTCCTTCCTTGTTGTACTTCTTAAATAAACTACTACTCAGCTAGCCTTTCTGCTGCTTAACTTTGTCTACCGGCCGTGTGTGTTATTTCTTCTGAGACCGCAGGGTCAACAGCGCTTGCAGATGCTACGAGAACAGAGGATAGAGCGAGGTTAGATCTCCGTCCATCGAATCGAGGCGCTCAAGCTCTTGGATCTTGGAATGCATGCATGCATGCAGATAGATGCAGCCTTCCCCCCTCTTGAGGAGATGCACTTTGAGAAAGCAGAGTTTATGATAAATATATGCATGCATGTGATCTACACTACACTAGTAGTAATTTCTTGTCCTCTTTGCCTTTTGATTTTGCTCTTTCTTTTTGTCACCTACAGTACATATTTGCTACCTAGCTCGCTTATTCATATATTGTTGCCGTTGGACATTCTCTTTTTGACAGCTAGCCTTCGAAAATACACCTACACCTATCTACGTACGTACGTGCAACTTACAATTATATATGTCATTAATTATTTGCAACCGAGCCTCGGGACACTTACTACGTACGTACCTTTATACCTTGTGTCACTACCGAGTAACATGTTGATTTATTTACCGAGCGTCGTGCCGACCCACCCCTGCACTGCACGACTTCATGTGCACGTGCTCCCTCAAAAAAATAATAATAATAAACACCCAATCCGTCTCGACCGGTACACTAGATTATTCTGCCTCTCCACCTCGTCAACGAAACTGAAGCTCAACTTGCTCATGGATTCCGATTTTTCATCATATCCACTTCCTATTGCAATCTCGAATTAACATTGGAATCTTTCCTCTGACTTCTTGTCAACCTCACCTTGTCGAGGTATGCAAGGGGTACACCTCGCAGGGTTATTTTGGTGGAGACCGACATCGGTGTAATACCAATGCACACTCACATTGCCATGACCGGTGTGGTTGATGCCTCATCTTGGCTACACGCCGAGTATACGGCGGTTTGCCGCCTAGACAAGGACTCCACCTCACGGGCCCGTGCAAAAGGTAGCGTCGTGGATGCCATGTCGACTATGGCATGTGTTGCGCCCGATGGGTGCCGCCTGAACCTCTCCGCCGAGACCTGTAGGCCGAGAACCTCTCCGCTGTGTTCGGTGGTCTGCCAAGAGAAGGGCGCTGCCTGACGGTCCTGAGAAAAGGCGACGTCGTAAAGGGGTGTGGTCGGTGCCTCGTCTCAGCTAGACGCCGTGATCAATGGTCTGCCAAGACAAGGATCACGCCGCCTCGGTCAGCCACCAGGCCAGCAAGGTGGCCTGTACGCCAGGAACAAGGGAGGTGTCGTGTGAGGACAACCAACCCGTCCATAGGTTCAACATGTACACCAAGGACTTATACGCCAATGATCTGTATGCCACGAAGGGAAAGCCTGTTCTCGGGCTACGTCGTCAGCGAATTCTAGTTCCACCACACCGTCTCATCCGAGAGCATGGTGCAACAACTGTATGTTTGCGATCTGTTGGCCATGGACTTGTACACCAAGGACCTATACGCCAATGATCTGTATGCCACAAAGGGAAAGCTTGGTCTTGGGCTACGTCGTCAGCGAATTCTAGTTCCACCACACCGTCTCCTTCAAGAGCATGGTGCAACAACTGTATGTTTGCGATCTGTTGGCCATGGACTTGTACACCAAGGACCTATACGCCAATGATCTGTATGCCACAAAGGGAAAGCTTGGTCTCGGGCTACGTCGTCAGTGAATTCTAGTTCCACCACACCGTCTCCTCCAAGAGCATGGTGCAACAACTGTATGTTTGCGATCTGTTGGCCATGGACTTGTACACCAAGGACCTATACGCCAATGATCTGTATGCCACGAAGGGAAAGCCTGGTCTCGGGCTACGTCGTCAGCGACACTACTAGGAAAAGGCCTACTAATGGCGCACCTAATTTGGTCATTAATGGCGCATTAGTGGTGCGCCATTAGTGCCATGCCATTAGTATATTTTACTAGTGGCGCACCACTGGTGCGCCATTAGTATCTGGTATACTAATGGCGCACCTCTGATGCGCCATTAGTATATACAACAGTGCGCCATTAGTATGCCTCCCAGGGGGCCATGTATACCCAGGTGCTTTGGCATATTAATGGCGCACAACAACAGGATGCGCCATTAGTAACTTCGGCATACTAATGGCGCACTGTTTAATGATGCGCCATTAGTATCCTTTGGCATACTAATGGCGCACTATGATGTGATGCGCCATTAGTATGAACATTAGGTTTTTTTTTATTTTCTGTTTTTTGCACAGGTTACAAAATATATAATTGGACAAAATATAGACAGCACACATCAACAACAGATTCATCGAATACAATAGAAGATTAGTCTCCGAATACAATTCATCATATTAGTCTCCGAATTGAAAAGACCGAACAAAGATAGAACATTATATTACAAGTCTCGAGACTGCGAGTTTGTCTTCACATTACAAGTCGATATCGATCATCTAAACTACCATCACATAGAAGAAAGCTGCGGTCATCACGATGAGCATCATCACGATGAAACTCGTCTTCATCTGGTTCCTCCAACGCTCCCTCCCCTCTCCCGCTAGATAGCGGGCGTATCTAGATTCGGCCTCAGCCCTAGTGGCGTACCCTTTGTAACTGTTACCGCTGAATCGGTGAACCTGTCTCCGACACTCCTCCCAGTCGTCGTAGACTCCGGGAACCTTACCCTTGTACACGACATACCACGGCATCGCTATGCAGTAGCCAAACGAAACGTTAGTACCAATTCACAGACAATACATAAGCAATATATAAGTATGCAACAGAACGATCGGAAGAGAAAAGCAAGACATTAATAGCATCGATTACATCTAAGTTGAACGACTCTCGAAACCAAAGAGACATACTACAAGTTCATTAAAGTTTAATTACAACATGAGCCAATCGATGTTTCAGAACTAGACACAACATCACTGCTTTCGACTCGACTCAAGGGACCGGAGCGTGGATGAAGCCGCCGTCTATCGTGGGAGTTATGAAACAACGGGCGTTGTCAGCCTGCATTTGTAGGATTGTGTCGATGTCACTGTTGGACGGTTGATTTCTGAGGTAGAACTGCCCCGAGGTACGAAGGACATCTTGATGGATGATTTCCGCAAACTCCGACTGGATGCGAAAGAATTCTTGTCTGATGTCCGCGTCCTGGATTGCCGACACGCTCGCGGCCCAATCTTTGAGTCTACTCGGTAGCAGAAGTTGATGATGGTCCCGTACGATCGCCCGCATGTGATGGATGGCATAGTAGGCACCCTTCTGACCGCCAGGCGGCTGCTTGACGCAGCAGAACATCGTATTGTGGGAGAACACGTGCTTGCCGTACTTACGAATAGGCCTGGTGAAGGTGCCTCCAGATTTGACATAGCCGGGGAGAACATCATCAAGAATCTTCTTGACATTTGTGTAGTCTACGTTCGACTAACGGTCCGGGTCGAAATACGTTGCCATGGAATATTTGGGGCTTAGGAGGATGAGCGTGCAATGTGTGTCACTGCAGAAAACACGGAATGTTAAAAGAAAAATGATCGAAATCTAAGAATTCATATGTTACGGGGCGGTTGAGGGGAGGACTTACTCGGAAAGTAAGGCATGAGGAAGTTATCCTTATCTTGGTTTGCCAGAATGACGCCTTCGAGGTAAGAACTCGCGACTTGCCGGTCCCCAGCGCTGCCCAAGATCTTGGCACGCATGTAGAAGGGGTCGACTATCACGATGTCCGGGGTCTTGTCGCGAATGATCCGCATCTCCATACTCAGCGAAAATAGCCGAACGAAGGTGTAGTGCAGCGGATGAAGGTTCAACATAGCGTGGATGTCATCAAACCGCAGGACGATCGTACCCCTAATGGAGTTATCCACAAAGCCCTTGCCCTCTGGCACCTTGGCCGCGAAAACCGGGTATGCCACATCCTTCTCTCCGAGACGCCGCTTCTCCAAAGAAAGAACACTGTCATGCAGACTCCGCATAGCACCGGTATTGCAGCATCGAGCATATTTCTCGGTAGCATCGTCCTACCCGCCACATGCACCCTCCTCGAGATATCCTCAGGTGAAGGTGGCCCGTCCTGAGCACGGATCGTACTTGGTGCCGGCTGGCCCGTACCCTTGTTAGTATTTCTTTTGCGTGCCTTCTTCTTGTCCTGTAATGGGACCGAGTTCTGCTCACAGACCGCCTTCTTGAGTGTGTTGGGGCTGATAATATTTCGCACCTCGCCTATCTGAGGCTCGGTGAAGTCGGCAGCTGGAGGCGTCTCCTGAGAGCTGAACGGCAGACGACGCCTGTTGCAACTTGGCTTCTCCGCGGTACCAGCTAGATCGTGCACGTCTTTTGTTGGGTTGGGTTCTTGAGAAGGAGGCCCCATGAAGTCGCCACCGTACCCATGATCGGCAAAGTACTGATCGACGTTGGCAAATGTATCATCGTCGTCGTCGTTCTGATCCTGTGCCATATGCATGTTTGGATCCAGTGGCATAGGGATGTCCGGCACCGTTGCGGCGGTCTTGCCATGGGGCCGACTTGGCGCCGGCACGACTGGCGGTGTTGTCTTTGGGGTGGTGTCCCCCGCCCCCAAACGAATCTAGCTCTTCGGCCAAAGCAGGGGCCAGCTCAGGCAGGCGCTGAGGGTCATCACGTCATCATCGTCGGCCCCGACGGGTCGAATCGGAGGTAACAACTCATCGTAGCCTGGCAGCACCCGAACTAGTTGAACCCTAAACAAGTTGGGTGGCATCTGGGTACCGTGGAACAAGGGGTTGCCCGGTTGAACGATTTTGCCCTTGGCGACATCGACCAACTCGTTGTTCACGAAGTGCAGGAGAGTGCACGGAACGTCGGCGGCGCCCTGCGAAAACATGTAGGGCGTCAGGGATGCCCAGTCAAAGGCAAGGAGATGAAGTCCTCGGCCGAGAGAGGCTTAATTAGTTACCGTGATGATGGCGTCGAGCTCGGCTAATGTCGAGGCACCGCTAACGGCGGGCGTGCAGTTGACGGAGGGGCCGCTTGCTGCAGAGGTGCCGGCCGACGTACACCCGGGTGCATTAAGCTCCCGTGCCGGTGTCGGAGACACCAATGCCACCTCCACCGGAGACACCAATGGCCCCGCCATCGCGTTCTGCGAGTTATTGGCCGTGAAGCTAGGAATCGGGGGCGGCCCCTGTTGGCCGCCCGCAATCCACGCACTAATCCCCTGGATCAAGGTAGGCACAATGGCGGTGATCGTCGCTCCGAGTTGTTGTTGCACTTGCTCTTGGACAATCTCTGGAATCCGCGCCACCTGTGCCCTGAGTTCTTGAACCTCGTGCGCCTGGCTTTCCGAGCTGGTCTTTTTCTCCTTTCGCCCACTAGTGTTATAGTATGACGACCATTTTGTCGACAAGCCTTTGCCGGCCACACGACCAGCTGACGTCGGCTTACTGAGCTTATCCTTGTTCTTCATTACATTCAACACCCTATTTAGAGTGGTGTCCCAAGGGTTGCTCTTAGTCGACCCCGCGCTGCTGCTTTCAGTCGCCTGCGGAAGGAATGTGAACCATTTAGAAATTTGGCTTCATTAATTAGAATGCAACCATATGGAGCTAATTACGCGGGGGTGTATTCCTTACCAGAACAAGCTCAAGCGCCCTGGTCTTTGGATCCGTGGTAAGCTCCTTTGTTTTCGGGTCCTTCTTGTACCGGGCCCTGACAAAGTTCCTGGTCTGCTTGTCACCGTATTTATCGAAGAGGGGCGGTAGGCCTTGCTCGGCACGGTCCGCCTCCTCCTTGTCCCATATAGGCTCCGCCACTCTGTAACCGCCGGGACCGAGTGTATGTTCCCCTAAGTTCAGCTCCCGCATTTCTTTCCCCCACTTACTTGATTCGGAGTTTGCGGTGCTCGAGCAATTGATCTTGAAGTCGTTGTAGTCATCTTCGGTGATCGAAGGATTTTTCTCCTTGATCTTCTCATAACTCTCACCTTTCTCGATCATTCTCTTCACATTGCTTTTCCAAGTAGACAGGGCCTTGCTCATCTTCGTGAGGGCAGCATTGTTCACTTTATTCCCTTTGAGGCTTGTGTTTTCAAATTCAGCGGGGAACTTGTATTGTTCGTGCAGCTTCGTGAAGAGGAGGTTGCGCAAATTCCCTCAGTCAGGATGCCTCAGGTTCTCGGTGTTGATCGAGACGGTGCTCCGGAGAATGCACCCGAGCTGAAGCGAGTACCCCTTGACTATTCGTTCGAGCGCCGTTGGATTCCCGTCGGAGTCCACTTCAGTAACTTCCTCCTTGAGGGTGCGGAGCACGGCCGGGCGCCGGTCCTTCCGTTGCCTCTTCGGTTGGCTGCGATCTGTGCGTGCGCCGCCATCATCAGTGGTGGCATCCTCGGCGGCACCATCAGTAGTGGCATCAGTGGGGTCATCCTCGGTGGTACCATCAGTGGTTTCAGGATCGGTGGGGAAGGCGGCGTCCTCATACAAGTGAGGTTGTTCCTCCATCTCCTGGGACAGCTCCCAGAATGGCTTGACGCACGAACCCCCGGCCTCATCATTGTTGGCCATGTTTCTCTCTAAATAGGAACAAAGTTTGGTCAAAAAGTTGGTTATTGTCAAGGAACAAGATCTCTAAGTTGACCAAATAACCTAATTCTCGAGGAATGTCGCCAAAAAGTTGGTTATTGTCAAGGAACAATTGAGAGATGTTTGTGATATTGCCTAGGTGTTTTGGGATAGAACCTGTTAGTGTGTTGTTGCTAAGGTCCAAGTCCACGTTCTCAGGGTAACCTAGTTCTTGAGGGGTGTGTCTAGAAAGTTGGTTGCTGCAAAGATACAAGGTTGTGAGTTTGGTCAAATTGCCTATGATGTTTGTGATATTGCCTTGGATCTTGAAGGCACTGTTGCATGATGCAGTGGTACAGCCAGCATGGGACCTCATCTTTGCAAGCTAATTTTCTAGATTGTAACACTGGGATTTGTGCACAAGCTAAGCTAGCTAAGACAGTAGCTTCCTTGCAACCCACAAAAGACAAAGGAAAAGGGGTGAAAAGGGGGAGATGGTTAGCTTTGATGAGCAGGCAACATCTTCCTAACCCCCTTCTTCTTGTCTCCTCTCACTATCTCTCTCACACACATGGCAAGCAAGGGTGTCTGAGTGTGTGAAAAAAATACTAAACTAATCCAACCACTAAAGCAAATTAATTTTTATTTCAGTTGAGAATCGGGCACCTTCTAGGTCAAGAAAATTGGGCATGACCTTTGCTAATTTTCTTGACCTATGAGTGCCCCATTTCTCAACTGAAACGAAAATTAATCAACGTTTCAGGAGAAAGGGGTCATTTTAGAAGATCACAAGTAGCAACAGCATCACTTGACAAAATCACAACTAGCAGCAGCATCACAAGTAGTACAGCAGCAACATCATCACAAGTAGTACATCATCATCATCATCATCATCACAAGCAATACACTTAGCTACCAGTTCAGAAATACATGTAAGATAAGATCATCACCACATTTTAGAAACATAGCTCATCATTTTCATTCTTGCAGATAAGATCATCACCACATTTCAGAAATACAGCTTCATAGGTTGTTCTCTGTATGCAAGCAGTAGACCATATATATGTGACATTTTCATCTCTCATTAGCGCTAAGATCTAACGTCTATTTTTGCTCATGCTGATTACTCACTTCAAAATAGGTTGCTTAGTAGTACGAAACAACACACACCAAGCTCCATCAAAAACAGAATAAAAAATGGCCATGTCATGCTTGGCAATAGCACAAGTGACATGAAAATTCAGGAGTAGGAGATCACAAAAGTACAGTCCACAGGTTACTCCAAGTTTCTGAATTTTCAGTAAATTTTCTGTAAGAAAATAACTAAAAGAAAAGAAATCCTAGGGTTAAAAAATCTGGAGCAAGTCCTAGCAGAACCACAAAATGTTCATCTACTCAAATTAATGTCCAAACAGTGTCATATCTGAAATTAACCTGTCATGTTCACTGCTCAAACATGAAGTACCAGCAACCTTCAACAAGAAGTACTCAAACTGTCAAACATGAAGTACAAGCAACCTGCTATGTTAGGAGTACAAGAAGGATCCTGCTGCTGCTCCAAACAGCACTGGGAAACATACATACTCCAACAGTTGATTGCGTGGTGGTGTTTAGGGATGGAATGCATAAAAATTGCAGGTGGCTCGGCCTACCAGAACCATTGAAACGTAGTGAAACCCGCCCTGACATCGGTTGATTATAGGGAAAAATGTCAATGATATGTTTCTCTATAAACTTGGTGATATTTACAAAGTTTGGCTTGGGGCAAAACTACTGTGCACTATTTTGAATTGGATGGAGTATTTGAAATGCTGTCTGAGGTTCTCAAATAGTTTTCCATCTAGTTTCATGGTTCTCAAAACAGTTTTTCTAGAACAAGATATGTGAATGGGACGGAGATGTGTCTGTTTGGGAGGCATCTCTCCTAAAAAATATGAAGGTTCATGGCTTTCAATCCAAATGACCAAGTTCATGGCTATATCCATGTCAATTTTATATAATGTGACAATAGTTGGCACAAACATGGTGCTTAGCATGCCAAACAAGATTGCACATGGGAGGTTCTAACTTTTTGTAATAAAAAAATAAATTTTCATTTTTCAAGTGCCAAAAGAGGGTTTTTGTGTGAAAAATAAGATGCAAAAGTTCACTTATCTAATTACTAATGGTTTTCGCCAACGAGTTCCAGGCAATTTGATCGGGCTGAGTAATTACATGGGGACAGCTAAAGAACCAACCTAATCATCTAGAATAATGGCTAGACAAATTAAGCAATCGCACAGTTGGGCATGCATTCCATCCCTAAACAGCACAGGCAGAGAAAGAGCAGGGCAGAGGAGAGGGGGATGGGATTATACCTAGTCTAAGAGACCAAACCAGATGTGCAGGCAGAGCTGCTTGTGCCACGGCCAGCAAATCAAAGGTTGGTGGCGTCTGACGCATGCACCTGCGTGAGCAAAGGAAGCCAAAGCGCATGAGAAAATCAAAGGGAAGGGAATGGAAGGGAAGGGAAGAGAAGAGCAAATCGAGGATTACCTTGACGAGCAGCGGCATCCCGAGCGAGAAGAAGCGCTGGTGTCTCCCCGCGGCCGGCGACCGATGTGCAGAGGTGGTTGTCCGGGACGGTGCGACGGTGGCGAGGCTTTCTGGGCTCTGGGGGAGAGGAGAGGGCGAGGGAGGGAGAGGGCGAGGGCGAGGGAAGGCGGGGAGAGGGCGAGGGAGAGGGAAGCGAGGAGGGCGAGGGAGGGAGAGCGAGGCAGGGCAAGGAGAGGGCGGAGAGGGCGAGGCAGGCGCGCGGCGGTGGAGCGGGCGCGCGAACGCGTCGGGTTAGGTTTGGGCGAGAGGTGGATCTGGCGAGGGAGGGAGAGAGGCTAGAGGGAGAGGGCAGCAGCGGCGGCGCGCGGTGGAGGAGGGACGAGGGAGAGGGAACTGGCGGGAGAGAAGGGGGATCGGGCGAAGGGAGAGGAAGGGGATCGGCGAAGGGGAGAGAAGGGATCGCACAATACTAATGGCGCACCACCCCTCGGTGCGCCATAAGTACATCCATACTAATGGCGCACCTCACCGTGGTGCGCCATTAGTATTTTTTTTGATTTCTGCTCGAGCCAACAGGTTATCTTCCACCTGACCTGATCCACACCAAGTTCCCTCTACTAGCTCGACTGGTCAGCAGCCAGTTCTCACACCAGGAGGTCCTGTGTTCGATTCCCAGGCTCCACAAATTTTTTTATGCATTTAAAATGTTGTTTGATACTTATTTGTGTTTAAATATGTTCAAACTTGTTTATAAGACAATAATATTTTTTTTAAAAAATATCATCAAAACATTAATGCCGGTGGAGCGGGGGAGGGTGGCGCGGGGGTGCGGGGGGTGGGGCGGGCGGCGGTTCAGTAGGGGAGGGGTGCGGGGGGTCGGCGGTGGCGGTTGAGTAGGGGAATCGAGGGTGCGGGGGGTCGGCGGCGGCGGCCGGTGGACCAGGGGGTGCTCGGCGGCGAGGGGGACCGGATCTGGCGAGGTGGGATAGCGGTCGAGATGGAGGGGGATCAAGATCGAGTGTCCATGAAATTTAAAAATATTCATGATAGTTCAAAAAGTGCCCATGAAATACAATCGAGAAATGAAGGCTACGATTTAAATACAATCGATCTTAGCTAGCTATCTGTTCACAATCTTCTTGCCCTTCTTTTTCGCAAATGGAGTTCTTCTGTGGAATGGACGTCCTTTAGGTAGGGTGGTCCTGCTTCTTCTTGTGGTGTATGCTGCTACTTCATCATCGTCGTCATGTTCGATCCTCGGGTCGCCGTACTTGTCGAAGTCTTGCTCATTGGCTACTCCATCCATTCCGATGATCTTCCTTTTGCCTCTCCTCATGACAACACGACTGGGCTTTGACGGGTCGGTAATGAAGAAGCATTGGTCCACTTGGGAAGCCAGTACCCATGGCTCATTTTTCGCGGTGACGTTTGCGCCCGCGGTCTTGGATTTGGCTTCGGGTATAACCATGGTGGTGAAATACCGGTCTTCTTTTAGGACGTTCTTGGCCCATCCGACACGGAACATCGGGACCTTCTCTCCAGCGTAGCTCAGCTCCCAGATCTCCTCGATCCTTCCATAGTATCTGTCCTTGTCATTACCGGTGTAGGATTCCATCGTTACCCCGGAGTTCTGATAACCATCGCTCTTCATGTCCTTGGCCTCGGTGTAGAATGTGTAGCCGTTGATATCGTACGCCTCATAGGTCATCAGGTTGTGCTCGGCGCCCTGTGACAAGGCGAATATGAGTTGTTCTTCCACGGAAGAATCCTCATGTAAAGGGTACGACAGAAGCTTCTGCTTGAACCAACGCGTGAAACATGAGTTGTGCTCTTTGAGTATATCTCCGTCCGTCCTCTGTTGGCCTCGGTCATTGTACGTCTTCTTAATAAAGGTTTTGTGCTCTACCACCCAAGGATCGACCACGTCTATGTGTTGTAGCGCGACTAGGTTTGCTCTTTCAAAGTCGGCGAGTCGACCCTCGAAGTCGACATGCATTTCGCGACGACCCTCACGGTGACCCCATCCAGCGAGCCTGCCGAGGTGCTTGTTGACGGGCAGACCAATGGGGTTCTCGATGCCTAGATAATTCGTGCAGTAGGAGATGCACTCTTCGGTCAGAAAGCCTCTGGCTATGCTTCCCTCTGGACGTGACATGTTGCGATCGTATCCTTTGATGACACCATTCATCCTTTCGAATGGCATCATGCTATGCAGGAACGTCGGCCCGAGTTGGATGATATTGTCCATGATATGGACCACCAGATGCACCATAACGTCGAAAGAATGCGGGCGGGAAGTACATCTCAAGCTCGCATAGTATCACCACGATCTCTTCCTGTAGCCTTCTGAGTTGCCTCACGCCAACAGACTTCCGAGAGATGACGTCGAAAAAGTTGCATAGGCCAAATAGGGTTTCACGGACGTGCGCGTCCATGATCCCACGGATTACAACTGGAAGTATCTGCATCATCAGCACGTGACAGTCGTGAGACTTCATCCCGCTAAACTTCAGCTTCACTGGGTCTAGGTATCTGCTTATCTTCCCCGCGTAACCGTAAGGAAGTTTTACTCCTATGAGGCAGGTGAAAAACTGCTCGATCTCCTCCTGACTTAGAGTGAAGCACGCGGGAGGGTAGTCATTTCCGGTCTTCTTGGCCTTCTTGCCTTTGCGACGACTTTCCGTGTCCTGCTTCGCCTCATCATCATCATCATCATCATGATCATCATATATAGCGTGAAGCTCCTGCCTGATGCCCATTGATTTCAAGTCTGCCTTTGCTTTCGGCCCATCTTTGGTCCTCTCTGGCATGTTGAGCAGGGTACCAAGCAGACTCTCGCACACGTTCTTCGTGATATGCATGACATCAAGACTGTGAGGCACACAGTGGATCTTCCAGTACGGCAAGTCCCAGAAAACAGACCTTGTTTTCCATACCTTCAGCAGCGGCTCTAGCGCCTTTCGCTTCTTTCCCGGCTCTGGCGCCTTTTGCTTCTTTCCCGGCAGTGGGCAGTCTTTCCAATTTTTCAACAGCTCGTCTATTTCCTCGCCGCTCCTCGTACGCGGGCGTCCTCGGGGTTCAGTTTCACCATCGAACAGATCCTTGTGTTTTCTCCACGGGTCATCGTCGCGAAGCCACCTTCGATGTCCCATGAACACGGTTTTCGAAGACCCGGGATCTCTATCTAGCTAGCGATATGTTGTGTCATCCATGTACCTGACGCATCCAGAAAATCCGTGGACCACCTGCCCCGCGACATATCCGTAACCGAGATAGTCGTGCACCGTCGTGAGCAGCGCGGCTCTCATAGGGAAATATTCTTTCTCTGTGGTGTCCCATGTATTGGCTGGCGTTTTCCACAGCGTGTCAAGCTCCTCTTTCAGCAGCCCCAGATACAGATTGATGTCGTTCCCTGGTTGTTTTGGTCCTTCAATTAGCATACTCATGTGAATGTACTTCCTCTTCATGCACAACCAGGGGGGAAGGTTGTACATCCACACAAACACAGGCCAGGTGCTATGTGTGCTTCTCTGGCTGCCAAACGGATTGACTCCATCGGTGCTCGCGCCCAGCACAATGTTCCTTGGATCGTTCCCAAATTCTGGGTCTTCGAAGTTCAACGCTTGCCACTGGCTCGCATCCTTAGGGTGACTCAGCATCTTGTCTTTTTTATCTATCTCCGGATCATTTGCGTCATCTTCTCGCTTCTTCTCCTCCCTATCCGCGTGCCAACGCAGGAGCTTTGCTACCTTAGGGTCCACGAAATACCGCTGCAGACGAGGAGTGATCGGAAAGTACCACACCACTTTTCGAGGAGCTTTCTTCCTCTTCTTGTATCGAGTGATGCCGCACACCGGACATATGGTAGACTCCGCGTGCTCGTCCCGATAAATGATGCAATTGTTCATGCACACATGGTATTTCACGTGCGGTAAATCCAGAGGACACACGATTTTCTTCGCCTCCTCCAAACTGGTCGGGCACTTGTTCCCCTTGGGAAGATGTTCGTGCCAGAATGACATGTTCTCGTCGAAGCATGCGTCGGTCATTTTGTGTTTTACCTTCATCTCCAGAGCCATGAGCGTTACTTTCAGGCGGGTATCCTCGGGCCTGCATCCTTCATACAATGGAGTAACCGCGTCTAACTCAAGTTGATCCATCTTGGCTTTCTCTCGGGCGGCAGCTCTTGCGTTATCCGTCTGCTTGAGACGCAGCTCTTGAATATGAGGGTCCTGCACCCAGCCCATCGATGGTCCAGCGTCGTCTGCTCCGCCGGCATCATCATCTTCATGATCATGCCCGTCGTCTGCTCCGGCATCTTCCTCATCATCATGTCCTGCATCTTCTACATGATGACTGTGTATAGCATCACCGTCGTGATCATCTCCTGGGGATTCTTCGTCTTCTCGCCCGCCCGAGCCGCGGTGGTTGTCTTGCTGCCCTTCCTCATTTCTTGCCCGGCCCCCATGGACGACTTCGTAGTCATCTTCATCACCTTGCCACCGATAGCCATCCATGAAACCACGCAAGAGCAGGTGGTCCCGCACCCGCCCGGATTCCGCGTCCGCAATAAGGCTCTTCAACTTGCATCTTCGACACGGACATCTTATCTCCGTCTCGTTCTTTTGAAGCATCCCGGCCTTCGCGGACCTCAAAAACCTATTCACGATGCCTTCGGTCATCATGCGGACCATGGTCGCCTGCGGGGTAGAGCAAAACGATATTTTAGAACCAAGAAAAAATTTGGCATGACTTTCCCTAAAAATAGGACCAAAAAGAATGCTTAATGCCAAAATTCTCGCCGAAACGGAAATGAATCAACATTCCGGCAAAATATTGGCAACTATCGCATTTTAAATACCGGTACACCTCCAAACACAAACACATATGCAACACCACAAACATATGCAACACCACGAACATACATAGATCTAGCTAGGCCATAAAAAGTGCACGTGCACATTGTTGTAGGGAGAACAACATAAATATAGCTTCCCTCCTTACTTACCTATCAAAACAAGGTAATTTAACCACTTAAATTGAATGAATCTATGGTGGAAATGAGGTGAAAAAGAGGAGGCACCCGAGACAAGGAGGAGGTGGAGAAAATGAAGTGGGGAGAAAATGAGTGTGGGTAGGAGAGACTGTCCAAAATATCTTGTTGCTGCCCACTTACTAATGGCACACCAACTCTAAATGCGTCATTAGTAATCCAGGTTACTAATGGCGCACCTTCTGGTGGTGCGCCATTAGTAGTTTTGCAAAAAAAAAAACATATTAATGGCGCACTGTCCCACAGTGCGCCATTACTAGTTTAAACTAGTAATGGTGCACGGTGGAACAATGCGCCATTAGTAGTTTTGCAAAAAAAGAAATAAAAAATATAATAAAAAAAACAACATTAGTGGCGCACTTTCCGGCAGGTGCGCCATTACTAGTTACAACTAGTAATGGCGCACTGTGTCTGGATGCGCCATTAGTATGTTTGGACAGGCGCACTAGTTAATTTTTTTTGATACTAATGGCGCACCCTGGGCCAGGTGCGCCATTACTAGTTTCAACTCTAATGGCGTATCAGAAGGTGGTGCATCATTAGTGTCAATTCCATCTATAGCCTTTTTTCTAGTAGTGCGAATTCTAGTTCCACCACACCGTCTCCTCCGAGAGCATGGTGCAACAACTGTATGTTTGCGATCTGTTGGCCATGAACTTGTACACCAAGGACCTGTACGCCGTGAAGGTGAATGCCGGTCTTGGGCTTCATCATCGTGAGCTCCAGTTCCGCCACACCATCTTGTCCGAGAGCATGGTGCAAGACTTGTATGCCGGTGACTAATGCGCCATGCATGGACATGTTCACCGTGGACCTGTCCGCCAAAAACTGTGCGCCGGAGGCCTACGTAGTGGCACTCAAGAGGACGATGTGCTCGGTGAAGACAAGCTCTGTGGTGCGTGGACGTCATCTCCCGGTCTAAAGATGGATTGGTGAAAGATGGCGGCGACGGCACATGAGAGTGCGTCGGACCGGTATACCCCAAACCCAGTATGTGGCTAGGTTGGGGCCTTCGGCTTTAGATGTTAGCCATTTGTGCGATGTCTGTTTGGTATTAGGCTCGGACTATCGGCACACCTTCATCAAATGGATAAAAATAGCGACATATGTTGCTAGGATGGTAGCTTCAGACTACCTAATATACTATTTTGTAAGGTCTTTATAAATAATTAATAAAATAACTGCATGCATATGCAGAGGCCAGGGTAATCCTTCTTTTCTAAAAAAGAAAAATCTCCCTGTCTGATGGTATCGTCTTTTTCTCGGTGCCGGACGTCATCTCCCCATCGGCGTGTACATATGCATGGCCGCACATGTATACGTGCTTCACCCATTGTCACCTACATACAAGCTGGAAGGCACTACACGTCTGACAATACCTTAGATCATGATACGGTGCAAATGCATGCATGGTTCAAAATTTCAACGAAATTTCAGTGAAAATTTTGAAATTTCCCGTATTTCAGTGGGTTCTGAAATATTTTTAACCATTAAACTTCGAGGCAGATTCAAACTGATTTCAAAATAAATTTAAGTTATGTTAGGATTTAATAAAATTAAATAAAATTTGAAATCTCAAAACCCGAAATATACAAAATTCCTGAAATTATTTTGTTTCCAAAATTAAAATCCTTGGATGCATGGCATGTTCTTCGCCGGCGCACGTGTTGCCACAGCAGGCGCGTCCGACAACAGAACGGGCGTGTGCGAGGGCGCCGGTGTCACCGCGAGGGCGAGCGTCGAGCGTGCCGTAGCTTTCTCGCCGAGCTTGGCGTCGACCGTGCCGGTGTCACCGCGATGGTTCCCCCAATCGGGCTTTTCCATGTATACACACGTCAGCTGGCCCACGCAATGATTCTGCATTTATTTTACAAGAAAATTTCCGATCTATTCATTTTTAATCATGGCAGTACAACGAATATCAGAAATAATAGAAATTACATCCAAATCCATAGACCACCTAGCGACGACTACCAGCACTGAAGCAAGCCGAAGGCGCGCCGCCGTCATCGCCCTTTCATTGCTGGAGTCGGGCACAAGTTGTTGTAGTAGACAGTCGGGAAGTCGTCGTGCTAAGGCCCCGTAGGACCAACGCACCAGAACAGCAACCGCCGTAGATGGAGAATAGCGTAGATCAGAAAGATCCAATCCAAAGACACACGGACGTAGACGAACAATGACGAGATCCGAGCAAATCCACCAAAGATAGATCCGCCGGAGATACGCCTCTACACGCCCACCAACGATGCTAGATGCACCGCCGGAATGGGGGCTAGGCGGGAAGACCTTTATTCCATCTTCAGGGAGACGCAACCGTCTCGTCTTCCTGAGCAGGACACAAACCCCAGCAAAACTGAAAGAAACGATGAAAAACGGAGCCCTCCCGCCGGCCCTTGCCGAGATCCACCACGCTCCGGAGAGGAGGCGGATCTGCGGCGGCGGTGGCGTAAGGCAGAAACCCTAGCTTTTTTTTGGAGGAAGAGGAGGCGGCATATCCCGGCAAAATGGACAAAATTAACCTATGGGCCAAATAATTTCATAAAGTGAACCATGGGTGAAAGAATTTTGTGTGGTGCCCGACACATAGGCGCTGCACTACACTGTACAACGCCTTGCTGACAGGCGCAACAGACCTGGCTAGCATGGCACCTCGGGCCCCACTCCTGGTTGAGCATCATCTAACCGAAAGGAGTTGAACAGTGTAGTGTAGCGCCTAGCTGAAAGGAGCTGCACAATGTAGTGCAGCGCCTAGCTAAAAGGAGTTGTACTACTTATATTAAAACTATTGTAACTTTTAATCTGTGCATCCGATGAGAACGTGCCTTATATGAATGTTGTGCATTTTTCCGTGTTCTACGCAATGGTGACATTTTCATCTATGTTAGAATTAATTTTCTTGATGAAAACTTTGTTGTAAAAGTGCACCATAATATAACTAACATAATTTGTTAAAACTTACAAACTTGACATGATGAAAGCCATTGACCTATAGCTCTTACTCATCTGCATCCTACATGAGTTTTGCACTACATAATATGTACTTTCACGCCATGCCTATGCTTGCCATGCTAATCAGCTTTAACATGCTCATTCTTGCATCTAAGTGACTAACATGATATAAATGAACTTCTGTTACAGAAAGTTGCATTTTGTAAGATCCATAGTAACTAATCCTGGCATCATATGAATATTATCTGAAAGTTAGAAAATCTTACGATGCGCCATGCCTATGCATATATATTCTCGGCCAAGCTAGGTCCTCGAGTGTCCACCTATATAAGTAGATAGCTTCCTACTCGAGGTACATCAACCCTCTTCATATATGTTCTCGGCCAAGCAAGCAAGCTAGCTTCTAGCTTCGAAGAAATAGAAATGGCAGCTGATGCTGCAAAGCTGCAGGTTTTGGTGGCTTGTGCCTTGCTGCTCCTTGTCGTGGGGTGCCAACTCTTTCTGGCCACTAGAGATCGGCTACTACCACGGCAAGTGCCCCCAAGCGGAGGCCGTCGTCAAGGGCGTCATGACGCATGCCTTCTCCCACAACCCCGGCAATGCCACCGCCATGATCCGCATGCTCTTCCATGACTGTTTCGTCAAGCTACCACAAGAAACCAATTTGCAAACATATGTGCGTAGAGCCGATTAGCCAGACTTGATTGATCTCACTGAGTTGTCCATGATTAGGGTTGTGATGCTTCCCTCTTCCTGGAACCGACCCCATTAAGCTCGATGCTGGAGAAACTCAGCCTGCCGAATGACCCTCCCTCCCGCGCGGCTTCAAGCTGATTGATGCAATCAAGGACGCCATCGAGGCGGCCTGCCCGGGCGTCGTCTCGTGTGCAGACATCGTCACCTTTGCGGCCCATGACGCATCTTGCATCCTACTACTTCTTGAGCTTGCGTTGGTTTTTCCCTTGAAGAGAAAATGGTGATGCCGCAAAGAAGAGATAAGTATTTCCCTCAGTTTGAGAACCAAGGTATCAATCCGGTAGGAGGTACAAGTAAGTCTCCAACATATGCACCTGCACAAACAATGAAACACTTGCACCCAACGCGATAAAGCGGTTGTCAATTCCTTCACGGTCACTTGCAAGGACGAGATCTGATAGAGATAGATATAAAAGTTTACTAAACCGTGCAATAAAGTAAAAACAAATAAATTGCAGCAAGGTATTTTTGGATTTTTGGTTTTATAGATCTGAAAATATATGATGAAAAATAGACTCCGGGGCCATAGGTTTCACCAGAGGCTTCTCTCTTGAATAAAGCATACGGTGGGTAAACAAATTACTGTTGAGAAATTGATAGAAGAGCGAATAATTATGACAATATCCAAGGAAATGATCATGAATATAGGCATCATGTCCGTGACAAGTAGACCGACTCTTGCCTGCATCTACTAATATTACTCCACACATCGACCACTATCCAGCATGCATCTAGAATATTAAGTTCATAAGAACGGAGTAACACCTTAAGCAAGATGGCATGATATAGAGGGATAAACTCAAGCAATATGATATAAACCCCATCTTTTAATCCTTAATGGCAACAATACAATACGTGCCTCGCCACCTCTTCTTTCACTGGGTGAGGACACCGCAAGATTGAACCCATCACAAAGCACCTCTCCCATAGAAAGATAGATCAATCTAGTTGGCAAACCATATCAATAGATCAGAGAGAAATACAAGCTATTCTAATCATGCATAAAAGAGATCAGAGAAGACTCAAATAATATTCATAGATAATCTGATCATAAACTCACAATTCATCAGATCTCAGCAAACACACCGCAAAAGAAGATTACATCAGATAGAACTTCAAGAACATCAAGGAGAACATTGTATTGAAGATCAAAGAGAGAGTATAAGCCATCTAGCTACTAGCTATGGACCCGTAGGTCTGTGGTAAACTACTCACACATCATCAGTAGGGCAATAAGGTTGATGGAGAAGCCCTCCGTAATCGAACCCCCTCCGGCAGATCACCGGAAAAGGCCCCAAGATGGGATCTCACGAGAACAGAAGCTTGCGGCGACGGAAAAGTATTTTTGTGGACGCTTCTGGTGGTTTGGGAATATTTTGGAATTTATAGACCAAAGATTAGGGTTGCGGGACTCCCGAGGGGGCCACAAGCCAGGGGGCCCCCCCTAGGGCGCGCCTTGAGGGCTCGTGGGCTCCTCGAGACTCCTATGGCCCCCTCTCCAAGTCCTCTAGGTGTCTTCTGGTCCAAGAAAAATCATCGCGAAAGTTTTATTCCATTTGGACTCCGTTTGATATTCCTTTATGAAATGGTCAAAAACAAGGAAAAATAACAACTGACACTGGGCACTAGGTTAATAGGTTACTCCCAAAAAATGATATAAAATAGTACCAAAATGCATATAAAACATCCAAGATAGATAATATAATAGCGTGGAACAATAAAAAATTATAAATACGTTGGAGACGTATCAAGCATCCCCAAGATTAATTCCTGCTCGTCCTCGAGTAGGTAAATGATAAACATAGAATTTTTGATTTGGAATGCTACCTAACATATTTCTCAATATAATATTCTTTATTATGGCACGAATGTTCGGATCCATAAGATTCAAAACAAAATTTTAATATTGACATAAAAACACTAATACTTCAAGCATGCTAATAACGAAATCACGTCTTCTCAAAATAACATGGCCAAAGAAAGTTATCCCTACAAAATCATATCGTATGGTTATGCTCCGTATTCACCACACAAAGTATTTTATCATGCACAACCCCGATGAAAATCCAAGCAATTGTTTCATACTTTTACTTTTCTCAAACTTTTTCAACTTTCACGCAATACATGAGCGTGAGCCATGGATATAACACTATAGGTGGAATATAATATGGTGGTTGTGGATAAGACAAAAAGAATGAGATATATAGTCGCACATCAACTAGGCAAATTAATGATCTATGAAGATGCCCATCAATTGACATCGATGCAAGTGAGTAGGGATTGCCATGCAACGGATGCACTAGAGCTATAAGTGTATGAAAGCTCAAAAATAAACTAAGTGGGTGTGCATCCAACTTGCTTGCTCACGAAGACCTAGGGCACTTTTTAGGAAGCCCATCATTGTAATATACAAGCCAAGTTATATAATGAAAAAATCCCATTAGTATATGAAGTGACAAAATAGGAGACTATCTATCATGAAGGACATGGTGCTACTTTGAAGCACAAGTGTGGAAAAAGGATAGTAACATTGTCCCTTCTCTCTTTTTCTCTCATTTTTTTTCCTTTTTCTCTCCTTCCTTTTTTTGTTGGGCTCATTGGCCTCTTTTTTTCTTTCTTTCTGTTTTATTTTTCATCCGAAGCCTCATCTCTACTTGTGGGAGAATCATAGCATCCATCATCCTTTCCTCACATGGGACAATGCTCTAATAATGATGATCATCACACTTTTATTTACTTACAACTAGATACTAGAACAAAGATATGACTCTATATGAATGCCTCCAGCGGTGTACCGGGATGTGCAATGATCTAGTGTGACATGTATGAAAAATATATGACTGATGGTCAAAGCCACAAATACTATGTCAACTATATGATCATGTAAAGCAATATGACAATGATGGTGTGTGTCATAATAAATGGAACGGTGGAAGTTGCATGGAAATATATCTTGGAATGACCATGAAAATGCCATAATAGGTAGGTATGGTGGCTGTTTTGAGGAAGGGTATATGGTTGGGTTTAATGCACCGACAAAAGTTGACGGTACTAGATAGGCTAGCAATGGTGGAAGGGTGAGAGTGCGTATAATCCATGGACTCAACATTAGTCATAAAGAACACATATACTTATTGCAAAAGTCTATTAGCCATCGAAACAAAGTACTACACGCATGCTCCTAGGGGGATAGATTGGTAGGAAAAGACCATCGCTTGTCCCCGACCGCCACTCATAAGGAAGACAATAAAAAAATCATGCTCCGACTTCATCACATAATGGTTCACCATACGTGCATGCTACGGGAATCACAAACTTTAACCCAAGTATTTCTACCAATCCACAATTACTCACTAGCATGAATCTAATATTACAATTTTTATATCTCAAAACAAATGGAAGGAATCAAACTTCTATTATATTCAATGCTCTTTATATGAAAGTTTTTATTATATCCTCTTGGATGCGCATCATATTAGGACTAAATTCATACAACAATAACAACAACGACAACAACAACAACAACAACAACAACAACAACAACAACAACAATAAAAAAAGCCTTTAGGCCCAAACAAGTTGGGGTAGGCTAGAAGTGAAACCCATAAGATCTCGCGACTAACTCATGGCTCTGACACATGGATAGCAAGCTTTCACGCACCCCTGTCCATAGCTAGTTCTTTGGTGATACTCCAATTCTTCAGGTCTCTCTTAACAGACTCCTCCCATTTCAAATTCGGTCTACCCCGACCTCTCTTGACATTCTCCGCATGCTTTAGCCGTCCGCTATGCACTGGAGCTTCTGGTGGTCTGCGATGAATATGCCCAAACCATCTTAGACGATGTTGGACAAGCTTCTCTTCATTTGGTGCTACCCCAACTCTATCTCGTATATCATCATTCCGAACTTTATCCTTCCTCGTGTGGCCACACATCCATCTCAACATACGCATCTCGCCACACCTAACCGTTGAACATGTAGCCTTTTAGTCAGCCAACGCTCAGCGTCATACAACATTGCGGGTCGAACAGGTGTCCTGTAGAACTTTCCTTTTAGATTTTGTGGCACTCTCTTGTCACAGAGAATGCCAGAAGCTTGGCACCACTTCATCCATCCGGTTTTGATTCGATGGTTCACATCTTCATCAATACCCCCATCCTCCTGCAGCATCGACCCCAAATATCGAAAGGTGTCCTTCTGAGGTACCACTTGCCCATCAAGGCTAACCTCCTCCTCCTCACACCTAGTAGTACTGAAACCGCACATCATGTACTTGGTTTATTTCTACTAAGCCTAAACCCTTTCGATTTCAAGGTTTGTCTCCATAACACTAGCTTCCTATTTACCCCCGTACGACTATCGTCAACTAGCACCACATCATCCGAAAAGAGCATACACCATGGGATATCTCCTTGTTTTTCCCTTGTGACCTCATCCATCACCAACGCAAAAAGATAAGGGCTCAAAGATGACCCCTGATGTAGTCCCATCTTAATTGGGAAGTCATCAGTGTCGACATCACTTGCTCAAACACTTGCCACAATATTATCGTACATGTCCTTGACGAGGGTAATGTACTTTGATGGGACTTTGTGTTTCTCCAAGGCCCACCACATGACATTCCTCGATATCTTATCATAGGCCTTCTCCAAGTCATTGAACACCATATGCAAGTCCTTCTTTTGCTCCCCGTATCTCTCCATAAGTTGTCGTACCAAGAAAATGACTTCCATGGTCGACCTCCCAGGCATGAAACCAAACTGATTTCATAACCTAAGAAAATTACCATGCTGTTTAAAGACTCTCAAAATAATATAAATGAAGCATGAGAGTTCATCAATTTCTATAAAATAAAACCACCACTTTGCTCTAAACATACATACATATATATATATATATATATATATATATATATATATATATATATATATATATATATATGTGTGTGTGTGTGTGTGTGTGTGTGTGTGTGTGTGTGTGTGTGTGTGAAGCACTAGAGCAAACTGCCTAGCTCAAAAGATATAAGTGAAGCATATAAAGTATTATAATAAATTCACAGTTAATGTGTGTCCCTCTCAAAAGGTGTGTACAACAAGGATGATTGTGGAAAAATAAAAAGCAAAGACTCATATCATACAAGATGCTCCAAGCAAAACACATATCATGTGGTGAATAAAAATATAGCCTCAAGTAAATTTACCGATGGATTGAAGACGAAAGAGGGGATGCCTTCCAGGGCATCCCCAAGCTTAGATGCTTGGTTGTCCTTGAATATTACCTTGGGGTGCCTTGGGCATCCCCAAGCTTAGGCTCTTTCCACTCCTTATTCCATTGTCCATCAAATCCTTACCCAAAACTTGAAAACTTCACAACACGAAACTCAACAAGAACTCATAAGCTCCATTAGTATAAGAAAAACAAATCACCACTTTAGGTACTGTTGTGAACTCATTATAAATTTATAATGGTGTTATGTCTACTATATTCCAACTTCTCCATGGTTCATACCCCGATACTACCCATAGATTCATCAAAATAAGCAAACAACACATAAAAAACATAATTTGTCAAAAACAGAACACTCTGTAGCAATCTGGAAACTATCCATACTTTTGTAACTCTAAAAATTATGAAAAATTAGTACAACGTAGGAAATTTGTATATCAATCTTGTGTATAAATTTCAAAAGGTTTCGTCACTTCTGTGAATTTTCAAAATTATGCTATTGGACGCAAAAGTTTGTGTTTTTCAGCAAGATCAAATCAACTATCACCATAGATTATCCCAAAGGTCTTACTTGGCTCAAACACTAATTAAAACACTAAAACACAATTACTACAGAGGTAATAATGTGTATTTATTGAAAAATAGTAGCAAAAACAAAAAACTCAAAAATAAAATTGGGTTGCCTCCCAACAAGCAATATTGTTTAACGCCCCTAGCTAGGCATATTACGATGGATCTAGGTATTGTCATCTTAGGTATTTAATTCATAAGTAGCCCTCATAATAGATTCATATGGCAACTTAATTTTCTTCCTTGGAAAGTGTTCCATGCCCTTCCTTAACGGAAATTGAAATCTAATGTTTCCTTCTTTCATATCAATAATTGCACCAATCATTCTAAGAAAAGGTCTACTAAGAATAATAGGACATGCAAGATTGCAATCTATTCCAAGCATAATAAAATCTACGGGCACATAATTTATATTTGCAGCAATAAGAACATCATGTGACACCCCAAAAATTTGGCCTTGTTTTAATGAATTAAAATTTTTGCCAGGAATTAAAACTTTGAATTTCTGAGCTCCATTTTTATTTTTAAATCATTTCCTTCCCTGTGATGATGAGTTTTTCCCAGAGAGAAAACTTTCCAAATATGTCATTGGACTTATTTAATCTGTCAAGACAAACTTTCCCTTATTTAATATAACTAATTAAATAATTAAGTTGCTTGATCTTTACTTTCTTGGAAATGGTTTTTCAAGGTTATATGGCCATATTTGAACTATAACCATTGGATAAATTCACCTAAAATTCTAACCAAAAATTGGAGATGTCATGTGATGTTTTTAAATCACTTTTATACAAAAATATCTTTTATTTATGTAATAATTTGAGCTCTGCATCAATCTTTCCTTCTCTGGTCCAGAGTGCATTTTGCACTACAACCCTTTTATATAATTCTTTCTAGCCTCCACCAAAATTATGGGATATTGGTAGTAGCATATGATTCAGCATTATGCAAAAACTTAGTGCTGTTCTTTGAAAATTTTGAGTGAATCAACCTCTTTTTCATTCTGGTCCAGCCTTGTGATTTCTACTGCAACCCTATTTAATTTTGCTCCAAAGATCTTGTGTTTTCTCCTACTTGTAGACAGCCCTACCAAACCCCTAAATCCAGGAGCATGCACCCATTGGATTAATTTTGGTTCATGAAATAATGTCATTTATTTCCTGTCCAGAAATGTAGTTTTGCAAAACTTGCACTAGCAAGTTTCCCCTTTTGTCCAAATAACCTCACCACTCTCTCTTGCATCTAAGGAGACACTGATATGGAGTTTTTGACCACTCCAAGACTTGCCTAAGTGCCTGTGGCATTTTGTCAAACACCTGGAGTGCATGGTCAGATTCGGCATGGATTTTAGTTAGCAGTGTGAACCTGATCCTCTGACCCCTTAAGCTTGTCCATTGATCTCCTTGCAAGCCATAGCCTAGACCTGCTAACTCCCAGCTCCAACCAAGCACTCTGGAGTGCCATGGCATTTCGCCGAGCATCTGGTGTGCGTGCGCTGGGCGCACCCAGAGCGTGCAAATTGCAGCCGCGCACACGAGGCGCCGCGTCGCGCCCCTGTCTTGGCCCACACTGTAGAACCTCGCCACGCACTCCCCGCCTCGCCACAACACGACAGCCCGCCCTGGCGCCCTACAGCACCACCGCCAGAGCACTTTTGGCGGCACGCCGGCGTCGGCCGACAGCCCTGCGCCGTTCAGCACCGCCCAAGCCACCCCGGCTCGCCACCTGGCCCCTTGAACAGCTCAAGCTCATCCACAAGGGTGTCGCCTAGCTCTCATCGCCGCCACGTTCCCCTGCAGCTACAGAACGGCGGTTCGCCGACCGCCTTATCCACCGCCGAGGAACCGACCTTGTCACGCTATAAAAGGGACCCCGAGCCCCTCTGAGCACGCACGCAACCTCAAGCTACCCCCATGGAACCCCCCATAGCCCGCAATCGTCAGGGAAACGCCGCCTTCTTCATCTCCGGCAACTCCTGCCGCCGCCACTGTCTCGTTCACTCCGGCGCTACCAGTGCTTCCCCCTCCCCGTTCTCTTCACCAAGAACCCCTCCTTCCATCCAGGAACCCAACCCCCTACTTGATTTTGATCGGGAGCCATCGCCGCCACAAAACCACTTCGCCACCAAAGACTCCTCCGCCGCGAAGCTCGCCGCCGGCAGCTCCCTCCGCCCCCACCTACCTGACGACCACCGGGATGACCGCCCTGGAGTGGCGGATCCATCCCCGCCCTTAGGGCCCCGCGAGGAGCCGCCAGTCGCCGGCGACGATCGCCGGAGCTCTGCCTCCGCTCGGGACAGAGGAAGGAGAGGGAGAAAGACTAGTCAAACCTGACTAGTGGGCCACTTAGGACCCACTGTCAGTGACCCCCGCTCGGTCCACGCGGAGTAAGTGGAAGCATAAAACTCGCGAGTACGTAACCCCTTCTTAGAAAGCGTATTCGTGGCTGAAACGTTTTCTTTTGTTTTATTTTTAAAAAACAGAATTTGACCAAAACTTTGACTGACTATATCTTTTTAAATACAACTCCAAATGAAATGATTCTTTTTCCTACCTCTCTCAAATTTCACCTAGTTTATTTTAAGATTTATTTGAAAAAATTTCAGAACAACTTTTGGTGCTGTTTTTATTTTGTGTGTTAATTCTTTTATATTGCTAAAATAGGATTTTTGAAGAGAGGAAAAAGGTTTCAAGTTTTGGAGTGCTCCCTGCCTTTCCACACATTGAAGGCAAGCATTCTGAATCCCGGCATAATATTTTTGGTGTGATCGTTGATACATTTATAACACCACCGCATTTCGAAGGACTTGTTATTTCATGTAGTATGATCATATGCATGAGTGCATATTAGTGATTTCCATGCTGTTGGAAATGAACACACTTGTGATGATAATCACCCTCATGTGCCTTGCATGCATACCGGCAGGAACCCGGGAAAACCTCTGCCTTGGGTAGGCATGAGTTTGTCGCCGGTCTCCGTCGGGACGGTTATGTCTGGTATGGCATGGTAAGGTGATATGAGCGGTGACTCTGTTGGATGAAATATA
Source organism: Triticum aestivum (assembly GCF_018294505.1). Taxonomy (NCBI): domain Eukaryota; kingdom Viridiplantae; phylum Streptophyta; class Magnoliopsida; order Poales; family Poaceae; genus Triticum; species Triticum aestivum. The sequence goes on from NC_057809.1 coordinate 622,253,193, forward strand.
TTCGTTATACTAATCATGCAGGGAATACTTAAACCTCCTGAGTCGACCGTAGATCGAGTCTTGTTCCAGTAACCCCCATACTTGTTTCGTACTACCACTCGTCTCTATAGCAAGTAGAGTACGGTTCAGTAAGTTGTCAACCTCTTTCTAGCACACACCGTACAGAGAGGCCATGGTGGAAGATACCGGTTGTAGCTGGTAGGCAGGCCACCTGGTCTGGGGGCATGGGTGTTTCCGGTTGGGACCGAGAGGGGAGGCCACCCCTTAGAGCGCGCGATATAAATTTGATCCCATGCTACGCGAGGTTGTAGCCTCCCCACTTAGAGTTTGCTTAATAGGTGTCGTGGGTGATTCCAGACACGTGTGAGATAAGCTGGTGTGTGCAAGTTAGGTGTGTTTTCAACAAAAAGACCATAGACGGAATTAGTCCCGATGGACTAAAGAAATCCGTTACTCGTGGGTAAAGAGTACACCCTCTGCAGAGAATAAACCTATTCGAATAGCCATGTCCATGGTTAAGGATTACAGTCTGGGATGGGTCAGGTGTCGGTCTTAGTGTCGGTCTTCGGAGGTGAAACTGTTAACCAGAAATGGAATTACTACTTGTGGCTTGTGATAACTATGATTATTATTATTGTTGACTAACCCGTGATATTATTGTTATTATCGAGTATCTCTGGGATGGTTCTACCTCCGGGATATTCACTATGATTGTTTATTTTAAAGCCCTTTATGTGGTGTCGCTCAGACGCCCGACTGTGGCATTTCTTTTAAAGCCCTTTATGTGGTGTCGCTCAGATGCCCGACTGTGGCATTTCTTTTAAAGCCCTTTATGTGGTGTCGCTCAGACGCCCGACTGTGGCATTTCTATTAAAGCCCTTTATGTGGTGTCGCTCAGATGCCCGACTGTGGCATTTCTTTTAAAGCCCTTTATGTGGTGTCGCTCAGACGCCCGACTGTGGCATTTCTTTTAAAGCCCTTTATGTGGTGTCGCTCAGACGCCCGACTGTGGCATTTCTTTTAAAGCCCTTTATGTGGTGTCGCTCAGACGCCCAACTGTGGCATTTCTTTTAAAGCCCTTTTTGTGGTGTCGCTCAGACGCCCGACTGTGGCATTTCTTTTAAAGCCCTTTATGTGGTGTCGCTAAGACGCCCGACGGGGGCATTGCTTGTTATTTATTTCATAAAATTTTAATACTACTATGTTATTGCATTTTTATAAATAACCGCCTGCACGCATCAGAATTTTATTTACTATTTTTGACTGACGTCATGAGCATAAAATATTTTCAGCACATCATTGTTATATTATACCTGTGTTCATAATGTTTGCGAGTACATTCAAAGTACTCACTGGCTTGTCCCTGGCTATTGTCATGGCCAGATTTCTTGCGCGGAAAGGAGCGACCATGTTGAAAGCCCCGGAACCCACACAATGGAGATAGCAGCCTCGCGAAGATAGGAGTTAACCTGGTCAGCTATTCCTTTTGGGAAATGGAGTCCCATAGACACTGATGTTTCACAACCCGCTTCCGCCATCAACCACTAGAAACCATTTGTTGTACTCACAGGCCAGAATGGCCTTGTACTACATATTTTATATTCTGCCTGGAATTTCTGTATCAAGTTGGAGCCTCATCAGCTAACAGTAATCCTGGGGCTGATGAGCACTACGGTCTTTTCTGGAAATTTATTACCCGGAAAACCGGTCGTGACAGACTTGGTATCAGAGCCAGGCTGACCATTGGCTAATCCTATCTTAGCCAGGTCGAAAAACTTAGGCAAACCAACCCACTAGACCTTAACCAAACCCCAGCCAAGCTTCTCGTGCAAGATAGCCACACAGTGACCCAACACCTTTTGGCAGTCGGTGCCCAACCTATCAACCTAACCTGTCGCTCATGCGCCAGTGACCGGCCCCTAAATAGTCCTTTCTCGCAAGCGTGCGAAGGAAGACTCCGTCCCCTTTTTCCTATAAAAAGGGGCACGCTAGCCCCAACACAGCACAGCACAACCTCTACCCCCAAACCAAGCTACAATGCCTGGCCCTATCGTGCACAATGAAACCACAACAACCAACCTTGGAGGTTTTGTGACCATACTCGCAAACCTCACCCGTCGTGCCTATGCGTTAGAAGAGCCACCAGAATTTGTTGTGTACCAAGGACCCATGAGCGGTGAAGACCGTCAATTTTGGGCCACTATGCACATCTACGGTAGGGGACTGTCACCCGAGCGCCCCTACAGGTTCACCAGAAGAACAACTTCCTTCGAGCCACAAGCCATCCAGCTAGCCGCTCGAGAAGCTATAGTTCATCTCAGGCACTTGTCGCCCAGAGTTAACTGTCGCTCGTTCCACTACTACCCCAGACGTGAAGGGTATGGTAGACCACCCCAAGTTGCCAACGGAGATCACGAGACGGACCCCGCATTGTTGCACCTAGTGCGCTATGTAAGTGCACTAGAGGCACTGTTCGACCAGATCACCATTGATCTGATCGCAGCTCGTGGAGAGCTAGTTCATCAAACCCCAGCTAGAAGAGAAGACGAGCCCGACGCCGACAACCCAGTCGTGTTGTTTGGACCACCGATCGAGACCCCGAGATCAGCTCCAGCCATCAGCCGAGATGCTTTGATGACCCCAGAAGTGCTTCGTCGCCTTTTGGGAGCACACTCCAACGGGGTTGTGGCCAACAATCCCCGCGATGGTCATCATCACTACCCCGACCCTGCAGTTCCTCCGCCATCTCCGACTAATCCCGGCAGTGAGACACGTAGAGAAGCCTCGACATCCACCAGGCACGCCCGTTTAGACATAAACGAGGTAGACTAAGCCGTTTGAGTAGCACCGAGTTTCAGTGTATCCTCGCGTTGTAATCGTGCGACCATGTATATTAACGCAGCCTGTCGTTGTGCCTCTGCTTTAATGGTAGCCTTGCGTATTTTCTTTGTCAGCGCATAGTTGCACATTTTCCGGGCACAACTACCAAAACCAACCCGACGACAACCACAGTAACACGTCTCTTTATGAGATATGTGTATCTCTGACACTGACCTGACCTTTGGAGCTAAGCTGGCAAATTTATTACCTTTCACCACGGTAAAACAATCCGGCTCCATTGCTATATAAAGGCCACCTTGTGACCTTACCCAGCAACCCTCACTTTGTGCACCACACTCACAACTTTTTCATGTCATGCCGAGCCCCATCATTCATCTGAGAACCCCAGATGCAACCCCAGGTAGCTTTGTCAAAATATTGTGGGATTTTACCCGCAGTACCATGGGTTCTACCCAGCCACCCCAGTACGAGCTGTTCAAATCTAGAATCACCCCATCCACCTCGGAATATTGGGCAGCAGTACACATTCCTCCTGTAGACCCCAACCAAGATCCAACAGAAGTTTCCTTCGTGGGGAAATCTATGCCAACCCCACACCTGGCCATAGAAGCTGCTGCGAAAGAAGCGATTGCTCGTCTTCGATCCGCAGTACCCTATGCCCGCGAACGAGGATATTATTACTTTCCAAGCCGTGCAGCACCCGGAGAAGTAACGTCTTTTCCCGGTGGGCGTATTGAGAGAGACCCAGTTCTGGCCAACCTTATCCAGTACATCATCGCTCAAGAGCATTTGAACCAACGAGTGATGGATTATCTCCAGGATCTCACTGATCTGAATCCTCAGATTGCCATCAGCAGACCACTGAGGCCCGACCCGGAGAGACGCATACATCGACTGGTCAATCCACTGCCTCCGATAGAAGAGGAGTGTATCCCAGTACCAGAGACATTTTATCAGGACCCCGTCCAGTTACCGTTTCCATTTTATACGTCGCTGCAGTGTTCATTATTTGCAACATTTATTTATGTGTGTGACCTATGCGTGATATCCTGAGTTTGTACGACGAGTCAAATATTTGGCTTCTACTAATGTATGTAGTTTTTGTTGTGGTTTATACTCCTTTAAATTAACTATTTTTCCTCACGAAATTCTGGAGTGAGATTTCTTTTCCCTGAGTTGCTACATCTACACTTTCTCACGGCGTGGATGTATTAACTTCACACATCACCAGGTAGCAGACTCACAACCATTACCATTCAAACACATACACTGTTTGCAAAACTTTGCAACGGTGTTACATCCAGCTAATCACCCCCCCTAAAAACAGTTAGCACCCGACACACCCCATCTACTCCTCGTGATCACCACCACCGCGGAGAGCCAACACCCGAACAACAGCGTCGCGACGATAGTCGAGGATCATCGCGCACAGGAGCACAGAGAGCCCCAGCAGTGTCGCTAGCCCTCCGCATATCAGGATCGCAAACCAGCCGGCATCGCCTCCGCCATTAGAGCCTAACCCGAGCTTTTGTAAGCAGTAATGGAGGGAGGAGGAGGAGAAGTGAGGCCAGGTGTGAGGAAGAAGAGAGAGGCACCCCGGCCGTTTTATAGCCTGAGCTCGGTGTACGGTGGGCGAAGTCCACCAACGCCGCTCGTCGCCGATCGCCGGTGTTCGGAGTCGAATCCGCGAGCAGTGCCGACAGCGCGCTGGCCCGCGAGGTGAGTGCACGCTGCACCAGCAGCTAGCACGCCGCGCACTACCACGGTACGGCCTAGATGCCCTACACACTAGGCGTCACCGGTGGAGAAAGCGCGCGGGAGAGAGGAAGAAGAAAGAGCCAGAGGGAGTAGAAGAGACTGACAGTGGGCCCCAGGTCCACCTGTCGGCCAGAGAGAGCACTGTGCTCTCGGGTACGACCAGCGTATATTTAAATTTAGAAGTTATTCTAAATTTTTATCCAGCGTAGAAATCTCACGTTTTTGTCCCGAACCGTAGGCTTTTCCACGCAGCACCAGTTTTCACACTGTGGTTTTTCACCACTTATTGCCCTCTCACTAAAGCCACATCTTTATTGCGTAGTATTTTCTTAACACAGCTTTTAACAAATCTCGAGGACGAGATTTTTTTTAAGGGGGATAGTGTTGTGACACCCCAAAAATTTGGCCTTGTTTTAATGAATTAAAATTTTTGCCAGGAATTAAAACTTTGAATTTTTGAGCTCCATTTTTATTTTTAAATCATTTCCTTCCCTGTGATGATGAGTTTTTCCCAGAGAGAAAACTTTCCAAATATGTCATTGGACTTATTTAATCTGTCAAGACAAACTTTCCCTTATTTAATATAACTAATTAAATAATTAAGTTGCTTGATCTTTACTTTCTTGGAAATGGTTTTTCAAGGTTATATGGCCATATTTGAACTATAACCATTGGATAAATTCACCTAAAATTCTAACCAAAAATTGGAGATGTCATGTGATGTTTTTAAATCACTTTTATACAAAAATATCTTTTATTTATGTAATAATTTGAGCTCTGCATCAATCTTTCCTTCTCTGGTCCAGAGTGCATTTTGCACTACAACACTTTTATATAATTCTTTCTAGCCTCCACCAAAATTATGGGATATTGGTAGTAGCATATGATTCAACATTATGCAAAACCCTAGTGCTGTTCTTTGAAAATTTTGAGTGAATCAACCTCTTTTTCATTCTGGTCCAGCCTTGTGATTTCTACTGCAACCCTATTTAATTTTGCTCCAAAGATCTTGTGTTTTCTCCTACTTGTAGACAGCCCTACCAAACCCCTAAATCCAGGAGCATGCACCCATTGGATTAATTTTGGTTCGTGAAATAATGTCATTTATTTCCTGTCCAGAAATGTAGTTTTGCAAAACTTGCACTAGCAAGTTTCCCCTTTTGTCCAAATAACCTCACCACTCTCTCTTGCATCTAAGGAGACACTGATCTGGAGTTTTTGACCACTCCAAGACTTGCCTAAGTGCCTGTGGCATTTTGTCAAACACCTGGAGTGCATGGTCAGATTCGGCATGGATTTTAGTTAGCAGTGTGAACCTGATCCTCTGACCCCTTAAGCTTGTCCATTGATCTCCTTGCAAGCCATAGTCTAGACCTGCTAACTCCCAGCTCCAACCAAGCGCTCTGGAGTGCCATGGCATTTCGCCGAGCATCTGGTGTGCGTGCGCTGGGCGCGCCCAGAGCGCCCAAATTGTAGCCGCGCGCACGAGCCGCCGCGTCGCGCCCCTGTCTTGGCCCACACTGCAGAACATCGCCACGCACTCCCCGCCTTGCCACAACACGACAGCCTGCCCTGGCGCCCTACAGCGCCACCGCCAGAGCACTTTTGGCGGCACGCCGGCGTCGGCTGACAGCCCTGCGCCGTTCAGCGCCGCCCAAGCCACCCCGGCTCGCCACCTGGCCCCTTGAACAGCTCAAGCTCATCCACAAGGGTGTCGCCTAGCTCTCGTCGCCGCCACGTTCCCCTGCAGCTACAGAACGGCTGTTCGCCGGCCGCCTTATCCACCGCCGCGGAACCGACCTCGTCGCGCTATAAAAGGGACCCCGAGCCCCTCTGAGCATGCACGCAACCTCAAGCTACCCCCATGGGCCCCGGGGAGTAGAAGAGACTGACAGTGGGCCCCGGGTCCACCTGTCGGCCAGAGAGAGCACTGTGCTCTCGGGTACGACCATCGTATATTTAAATTTAGAAGTTATTCTAAATTTTTATCCAGCGTAGAAATCTCACGTTTTTGTCCCGAACCGTAGGCTTTTCCATGCAGCACCAGTTTTCACACTGTGGTTTTTCACCACTTATTGCCCTCTCACTAAAGCCACATCTTTATTGCGTAGTATTTTCTTAACACAGCTTTTAACAAATCTCGAGGACGAGATTTTTTTTAAGGGGGATAGTGTTGTGACACCCCAAAAATTTGGCCTTGTTTTAATGAATTAAATTTTTTGCCAGGAATTAAAACTTTGAATTTCTGAGCTCCATTTTTATTTTTAAATCATTTCCTTCCCTGTGATGATGAGTTTTTCCCAGAGAGAAAACTTTCCAAATATGTCATTGGACTTATTTAATCTGTCAAGACAAACTTTCCCTTATTTAATATAACTAATTAAATAATTAAGTTGCTTGATCTTTACTTTCTTGGAAATGGTTTTTCAAGGTTATATGGCCATATTTGAACTATAACCATTGGATAAATTCACCTAAAATTCTAACCAAAAATTGGAGATGTCATGTGATGTTTTTAAATCACTTTTATACAAAAATATCTTTTATTTATGTAATAATTTGAGCTCTGCATCAATCTTTCCTTCTCTGGTCCAGAGTGCATTTTGCACTACAACACTTTTATATAATTCTTTCTAGCCTCCACCAAAATTATGGGATATTGGTAGTAGCATATGATTCAACATTATGCAAAACCCTAGTGCTGTTCTTTGAAAATTTTGAGTGAATCAACCTCTTTTTCATTCTGGTCCAGCCTTGTGATTTCTACTGCAACCCTATTTAATTTTGCTCCAAAGATCTTGTGTTTTCTCCTACTTGTAGACAGCCCTACCAAACCCCTAAATCCAGGAGCATGCACCCATTGGATTAATTTTGGTTCATGAAATAATGTCATTTATTTCCTGTCCAGAAATGTAGTTTTGCAAAACTTGCACTAGCAAGTTTCCCCTTTTGTCCAAATAACCTCACCACTCTCTCTTGCATCTAAGGAGACACTGATCTGGAGTTTTTGACCACTCCAAGACTTGCCTAAGTGCCTGTGGCATTTTGTCAAACACCTGGAGTGCATGGTCAGATTCGGCATGGATTTTAGTTAGCAGTGTGAACCTGATCATCTGACCCCTTAAGCTTGTCCTTTGATCTCCTTGCAAGCCATAGCCTAGACCTGCTAACTCCCAGCTCCAACCAAGCGCTCTGGAGTGCCATGGCATTTCGCCGAGCATCTGGTGTGCGTGCGCTGGGCGCGCCCAGAGCGCGCAAATTGTAGCCGCGCGCACGAGCCGCCGCGTCGCGCCCCTGTCTTGGCCCACACTGCAGAACATCGCCACGCACTCCCCGCCTCGCCACAACACGACAGCCCGCCCTGGCGCCCTACAGCGCCACCGCCAGAGCACTTTTGGCGGCACGCCGGCGTCGGCCGACAGCCCTGCGCCGTTCAGCACCGCCCAAGCCACCCCGGCTCGCCACCTGGCCCCTTGAACAGCTCAAGCTCATCCACAAGGGTGTCGCCTAGCTCTCGTCGCCGCCACGTTCCCCTGCAGCTACAGAACGGCTGTTCGCCGGCCGCCTTATCCACCGCCGCGGAACCGACCTCGTCGCGCTATAAAAGGGACCCCGAGCCCCTCTGAGCACGCACGCAACCTCAAGCTACCCCCATGGAACCCCCCATAGCCCGCAATCGTCAGGGAAACGCCGCCTTCTTCATCTCCGGCAACTCCTGCCGCCGCCACTGTCTCGTTCACTCCGGCGCCACCAGTGCTTCCCCCTCCCCGTTCTCTTCACCAAGAACCCCTCCTTCCATCCAGGAACCCAACCCCCTACTTGATTTTGATCGGGAGCCATCGCCGCCACAAAACCACTTCGCCACCAAAGCCTCCTCCGCCGCGAAGCTCGCCGCCGGCAGCTCCCTCCGCCCCCACCTACCTGACGACCACCGGGATGACCGCCCTGGAGTGGCAGATCCATCCTCGCCCTTGGGGCCCCGCGAGGAGCCGCCAGTCGCCGGCGACGATCGCCGGAGCTCCGCCTCCGCTCGGGACAGAGGAAGGAGAGGGAGAAAGACTAGTCAAACCTGACTAGTGGGCCACCTAGGACCCACTGTCAGTGACCCCCGCTCGGTCCACGCGGAGTAAGTGGAAGCATAAAACTCGCGAGTACGTAACCCCTTCTTAGAAAGCGTATTCGTGGCTGAAACGTTTTCTTTTGTTTTATTTTTAAAAAACAGAATTTGACCAAAACTTTGACTGACTATATCTTTTTAAATACAACTCCAAATGAAATGATTCTTTTTCCTACCTCTCTCAAATTTCACCTAGTTTATTTTAAGATTTATTTCAAAAAATTTCAGAACAACTTTTGGTGCTGTTTTTATTTTGTGTGTTAATTCTTTTATATTGCTAAAATAGGATTTTTGAAGAGAGGAAAAAGGTTTCAAGTTTTGGAGTGCTCCCTGCCTTTCCACACATTGAAGGCAAGCATTCTGAATCCCGGCATAATATTTTTGGTGTGATTGTTGATACATTTATAACACCACCGCATTTTGAAGGACTTGTTATTTCATGTAGTATGATCATATGCATGAGTGCATATTAGTGATTTCCATGCTGTTGGAAATGAACACACTTGTGATGATAATCACCCTCATGTGCCTTGCATGCATACCGGCAGGAACCCGGGAAAACCTCTGCCTTGGGTAGGCATGAGTTTGTCGCCGGTCTCCGTCGGGACGGTTATGTCTGGTATGGCATGGTAAGGTGATATGAGCGGTGACTCTGTTGGATGAAATATATTCGTTATACTAATCATGCAGGGAATACTTAAACCTCCTGAGTCGACCGTAGATCGAGTCTTGTTCCAGTAACCCCCATACTTGTTTCGTACTACCACTCGTCTCTACAGCAAGTAGAGTACGGTTCAGTAAGTTGTCAACCTCTTTCTAGCACACACCGTACAGAGAGGCCATGGTGGAAGATACCGGTTGTAGCTGGTAGGCAGGCCACCTGGTCTGGGGGCATGGGTGTTTCCGGTTGGGACCGAGAGGGGAGGCCACCCCTTAGAGCGCGCGATATAAATTTGATCCCATGCTACGCGAGGTTGTAGCCTCCCCACTTAGAGTTTGCTTAACAGGTGTCGTGGGTGATTCCAGACACGTGTGAGATAAGCTGGTGTGTGCAAGTTAGGTGTGTTTTCAACAAAAAGACCGTAGACGGAATTAGTCCCGATGGACTAAAGAAATCCGTTACTCGTGGATAAAGAGTACACCCTCTGCAGAGAATAAACCTATTCGAATAGCCGTGTCCATGGTTAAGGATTACAGTCTGGGATGGATCAGGTGTCGGTCTTAGTGTCGGTCTTCGGAGGTGAAACTGTTAACCAGAAATGGAATTACTACTTGTGGCTTGTGATAACTATGATTATTATTATTGTTGACTAACCCGTGATATTATTGTTATTATCGAGTATCTCTGGGATGGTTCTACCTCCGGGATATTCACTATGATTGTTTATTTTAAAGCCCTTTATGTGGTGTCGCTCAGACGCCCGACTGTGGCATTTCTTTTAAAGCCCTTTATGTGGTGTCGCTCAGACACCCGACTGTGGCATTTCTTTTAAAGCCCTTTATGTGGTGTCGCTCAGACGCCCGACTGTGGCATTTCTGTTAAAGCCCTTTATGTGGTGTCGCTCAGACGCCCGACTGTGGCATTTCTTTTAAAGCCCTTTATATGGTGTCGCTCAGACGCCCGACTGTGGTATTTCTTTTAAAGCCCTTTATGTGGTGTCGCTCAGACGCCTGACTGTGGCATTTCTTTTAAAGCCCTTTATGTGGTGTCGCTCAGACGCTCGACTGTGGCATTTCTTTTAAAGCCCTTTTTGTGGTGTCGCTCAGATGCCCGACTGTGGCATTTCTTTTAAAGCCCTTTATGTGGTGTCGCTAAGACGCCTGACAGGGGCATTGCTTGTTATTTATTTCATAAATTTTAATACTACTATGTTATTGCATTTTTATAAATAACCGCCTGCACGCATCAGAATTTTATTTACTATTTTTGACTGACGTCATGAGCATAAAATATTTTCAGCACATCATTGTTATATTATACCTGTGTTCATAATGTTTGCGAGTACATTCAAAGTACTCACTGGCTTGTCCCTGGCTATTGTCTTGGCCAGATTTCTTGCGCGGAAAGGAGCGACCATGTTGAAAGCCCCGGAACCCACACAATGGAGATATCAGCCTCGCGAAGATAGGAGTTAACCTGGTCAGCTGTTCCTGTTGGGAAATGGAGTCCCATAGACACTGATGTTTCACAACCCGCTTCCGCCATCAACCACTAGAAACCATTTGTTGTACTCACAGGCCAGAATGGCCTTGTACTATATATTTTGTATTCTGCCTGGAATTTCTGTATCAAGTTGGAGCCTCATCAGCTAATAGTAATCCTGGGGCTGATGAGCACGACGGTCTTTTCTGGAAATTTATTACCCGGAAAACCGGTCGTGACACATCATTAGTCCTTCCCATAGGTTTCTTAATATTGGAATCCGCTACATGCAAATTCAAAAAACAATCATCAAATTTGTGGAAACCGAGCACATCACATAAAGTTTTCGGAATAGTGGAAACACTAGAACCCAAATAACACAAAGCAAAGCACTCATAATCTTTAATTTTAATCTTAATAGTATGTTCCCACTCATCACCAAACTTTCTAGGGATAGAAACTTCCAATTCAAGTTTTCTTCGAAAGATCTCATTATAGCATTGACAATATGTTTAGTAAAAGCTTTATTTTGATTATAAGCATGAGGCGAATTAAGCATGGACTGAAACAAGGAAATACAAGATATCAAAGAGCAATTATCATAATTAAAGTCCTTGAAATCCAAAAGAGTGGGTTCATCGCTACCTAAAGTCTGGACCTCTCCAATCCCACTTTTATCAATTTCATCATTAAGATCTTTAGAGTCCAAATCATTGGGATGCCTTCTATTCTAGCTAAAGTTGACTCTTCTCCAGTCCCATCTTTATCAAGATTTATATTAGAAAACAAAGATTCAATAGGAGTCACACCAATCACTTTAAGATCATCATCATTATTATCGCAGGAGATAGAAGAACACACTTTTACAAACCAATCTCACTTAGCACGTATCCTAGCGGTTCTTTCCTTACACTCATTCATAGAAACTCTAATAGCTTTTAGAGATTCATTAATATCATGCTTGGGTGGCATACATCTCATCTTTAAAGAATCAATCTCTAGAGAAATCTTATCAATGTTTCTAGCCAAAGCATCAATCTTAAGCAATTTTTCTTCTACCATAGCATTGAAAATCTTTTGAGAATTTATAAAATCTTTAGTATTATCCTCAAGATAAGAAGGTGTCTTATTATAATTTCCATAGGAATTGTTGTAGTAATTACCATAATTATTATATAGGATTACTAGGAAATGGCCTAGGATTAAAATTGTCTCTAGATGCGTTGTTACCAAAAGTGTTCCTACCAACAAAATTCACATCCATAGATTCATTATTATTCTCAATCAAAGTGGACAAAGTCATATCGGTAGGATCAATAGGAGCACTCTTACTAGCAATCAATTTCATTAGTTCATCCATATTTCCACTCAAAGTATGAATTTCTTCAATGGCATGCACTTTTTTACTAGTGGAAGATCATTTGGTATACCATTGAGAGTAATTTGCCATAATATTATGTAGTAGTTTATTAGCTTCGCCTAACATAATTTTCATAAAAGTACCACCCGTGGCGGAATCCAAAAGATTTCTAGATGCAAAATTCAACCCCGCATAACTTTTGTGTATGATCGTCCACAAACTTAAACCATGAGTAGGGCAATTTCTTATCATCAATTTCATCCTCTCCCTAGATTGTGCAACATGTTCATGATCAAGTTGCTTAAAATTCATTATATCATTTCTCAGGGAGATGATCTTAGCGGGAGGAAAATATTTGGAGATAAAAGCATCTTTACACTTGGTCCATGCATCAATACTATTTTTAAGCAAAGGTGAAAACCAAGTTTTAGCACGATCTCGTAGTGAGAACAGAAATAGCTTCAATTTAACAATATCATTATCCACATCTTTTTTCTTTTTCATATCACACAATTCAACAAAATTATTTAGATGAGATGTGACATCTTCAATAGGACTACCGGAAAATTGTTCTTTCATAACAAGATTCAACAAAGTGTCATTAATTTCATAAGATTCTACACTAGTGGCGGGAGCAATCGGAGTACTAATAAATTCATTATTATTAGTGTTGGAAAAGTCACACAACTTGGTATTCTTTTGAGACATCGTGACAAAGCAAGCAATCTAGCACACAAGCAAACAAAAAGCAAACAAAAGAAGGGCGAATAAAAAGGAAAATATTTTGTATTTTTATGAAAACGTTTTAGAAGTGACGGAGAGGAAAACGAGAGGTGAATGGCAAATAATGTAATGCAAGAGATGAGAGTTTACGATGGGTACTTGGTAGGCTTGATGTAGAACCTCCCTGGAAACGGCACCAGAAATTCTTTCTGCTACTTCTTAAGCTTGCATTGGTTTTTCCCTTGAAGAGGAAAGGGTGATGCAGCAAAGTAGAGATAAGTATTTCCCTCAGTTCGAGAATGAAGGTATCAATCCAGTAGAAGGTACAATCAAGTCTCCAATATATGCACCTGCACAAACAATCAAACACTTGCACCCAATGAGATAAAGGGGTTGTCAATCCCTTCACGGTCACTTGTAAGGATGAGATCTGATAGAGATAGATATAAAAGATTACTAAAATGTGAAATAAAGTAAAAAAATAAATAAATTGCAGCAAGGTATTTTTGGGTTTTTGGTTTTATAGATCTAAAAATATATGATGGAAAATAGACCTGGTGGCCATAGGTTTCACTAGAGGCTTCTCTCTTGAATAAAGCATACGGTGGGTAAACAAATTACTGTTGAGCAATTGATAGAAGAACGAATAATTATGACAATATCGAAGGCAATGACCATGATATAGGCATCATGTCCATGACAAGTAGACCGACTCCTGCCTGCATCTACTACTATTACTCCACACATCGACCGCTATCCAACATGCATCTAGAGTATTAAGTTCATAAGAACGAAGTAACGACTTAAGCAAGATGACATGATGTAGAGGGATAAGCTCAAGCAATATGATATAAACCCCATTTTTTGCCCTTAATGGCAACAATACAATACGTGCCTCGCTACCCCTACTATGTCACCGGGTTAGGACATTGCAATATTGAACCCATCACAAAGCACCTCTCCGATGGCAAGATAGATAATTCTAGTTGGCATAACCAAATCAATATATCGGAGAGAAATACAAAGCTATTCTAATCATGCATAAAATAGTTCAGATAAGACAAATAATATTCATAGATAATCTGATCATAAAATCACAATTCATCGGATCTCAACAAACACACCTCAAAAGAAGATTACATCAGATATAACTTCAAGAACATTGAGGAGAACATTGTATTGAAGATCAAAAAGAGAGAAGAAGCCATCTAGCTACTAGCTATGGACCCGTGGGTCTATGGTAAACTAGTTACACATCATTAGTAGGCTAATAAGGTTGATGTAGAAGCCGTCTATGATCGAATCCCCCTTCGACAAATCGCCGAAAAAGGACCCAAGATGGTATCTCACGAGAACAGAAGCTTGCGGTGGTGGAAAAGTATATTTGTGGACACTTCTGGTGGTTTTGGAATATTTTGGAATTTATAGAGCAAAGATTAGGTTTGGGGGACTCCCGAGGGGGCCACAAGCTAGGGGCGCCCCCTTAGGGCGCGCCCTGAGGGTTTATGGGCTCCTCGGAACTCCTCTGGCCCCCTCTCCAAGTCCTGTGGGTGTCTACTTGTCGAAGAAAAATCATCGCGAACGTTTAATTTCATTTGGACTCCGTTTGATATTCCTTTATGAGAAATTCAAAAACAAGAAAAAAACAGTAACTAGCACTGGGCACTTGGTTAATAGGTTAGTCCCGATAAATGATAAAATAGTACCAAAATGCATATAAAACATCCAAGATAGATAATATAATAGCATGGAACAATCAAAAATTATAGATACGTTGGAGACGTATCACATCCTCAGCAGGGGCAAGATAAGCTTCGAAATGTCGTCCGGCCGCCATGACAACACCTTCTTCAATGCCTCTGAGTTGCTGAAGTTCCCGGTCCCTCCTACGTCCAACCTCACTGACCTTGTCGCTAGCTTCGTCATCAATGGACTCAATGCGGAGGACATGGTCATCCTCTCCAGCGCACACACCATCGGGTGCTCCCACTACTCGTCCTTCGTCTCCAACCATGTCAATACCCCATCCGACATCAACGGCGTCCTCGCCACATTCCTGTGAGGGTAGTGCCTAGCTGACGCGACCCTAGGCGGCAACGATCTGATGGTGATGCGGACGTGCTAACGCCCAACAAGCTGGACAAACAATACTACAAGAACATGTTGTCGCACACGGTGGTCTTCACCTCCGACGCGGCCCTCATTACGTCTGCAGACACGGCGAGAATGGTGCTGGAGATTGCCAAAATCCTAACATAACGCCAAAATCCTAGAAGTTAGCTTGCATATGCTGAGAATATATATGTTGACATAAGTTTTTCTATGTTTCATGTTTATTTCATATTCATATGATGTGACTTTCAAATGCAAGAGCAAGAATGCCGTGAGGGAGCCCTATCTAAAAAAATGCAAGGCCAAAACCCACTTTCTTTAATCGAGCAGGCAAGGGATTGCAAACATTTGATCTTTTCAGAGAAAAGGTTTTCAAAAGATATCTCGAAGGGGGTCTTAGGTAAGGTAAGGAATGAAAGCTCTATTCAGTAAGATGGATCTTTGAGGGAAGATATAGCATCTCCTAAAATGTGGAAGTTTGGTGCTTTAGAGATAGGGGATTATTACTATTGATCTTACAAAATGAAACTTTCTATAACAGAAGTTCATTTATATCATGTTAGCCACTTAGATGCAAGAAATGAACATGTTAAAGATGATTAACATGGCAAGCATAGGCATGGCATGAAAGTACATATTTTATAGTGCAAAACTCATGTAGGATGCAAATGAATAAGAGATATAGGTCAATGGCTATCATCATGCCAAGTTTGTAAATTTTAACAAATTCCATCAGTTATATTATGATGAAATTATGCAACCAAGTTTTCATCAAGCATATTAATCCCAACATAGATGAAAATGCCACCATTGCGTAGAACACATAAAAATGCACAATATTCATATAAGCCACGTTTTCATTGGATGCACAGATTAAAAGTTACAACAATTTTAATATAAGGTAGTGCAACTCCTTTTAGCTAGGTGCCGCACAACCAGAAGTGAGGTCTGAGGTGCCACGCTGGCCAGGTGTGCTGCGCCTGTCAGTAAGGCACTGTACAGTTCACTTTGTGAAATTGTTTCGCCCATAGGTTAATTTTTTCCATTTTGCCGCATATCCCTGGTACGCACAAGAACGTAACTAGGCTCGCACGTGCATGGCTACTAACTCCTACTCCCTCCATTCCCAAATATAAGTATTTCTAAAAATTCCAACAAGTGATTACATACGAAGCAAAATGAGTGAATCTACACCCTAAAATATATCTACATACATCTGTATGTTGTAGTCCATTTGAAATGTCTAAAAAGGCTTATATTTAGGAACAGAGGGAGTATGTAGCTAGTCCATTCCATGTGGTACCTATTTATATGGATGGCAAAATAAAGAGAATAAATAAAGGCGATCGCGCTCACCGTCGCTAAGCGTTTCTTCCGCCGCCGCCCTCTGGCGGCTCACCTATGCCGACGACCAGGGGTGAGGAGGGTCGTTAGGTCCATGCATGTGGATAGTTGTAGGCCAAAGTCACTTACTTTTTTCGGTTGTTCATTGTCTCAACTTCGGGAACGGCAATGGCGGCGCTCAATAAAGCTTCTTCAGATCCTACTCCAACAAGGCGATCGGTCATATGGTTGGGAAAGGATTTGAAATCCATCCTGCTTAAGCAAGGATGGTGCGGCGACGATGGCATCCTTGTGGTGTGACGGTGTTTGCTCCAATGTCGTTGTGGAGCTTGGGAGCTAGTCCAGTAGCAAATGTAGATTGTCGTCTGCATTGCCGGCATCTCACTAGTAGAAAACAGGGCTTTGGTTGAGGCGTGGGTAAGGGCATTAATCCCAGTTCTCTCCTGAACCGGGACCAAAGGGGGCATCAGTCCCGGTTCATGAGGCCAGGGCGCCAGCCGGGCCTCGGGGGCCATTGGTCCCGCTTCGTCTAACCCCTTTGGCCCCGGTTCCAGACACGAACCGGAACCAATGGCCCTCGCTCTTGGCCCACCATCTTTAGTCCCGGTTGGTGGCTGGAACCAGGACCAAAGGTTGTCCTTTAGTCCCGGTTTTAGCCACAAACCGGGATTAAAGAGAAGCCTATATACCCCCTGCCCCTGCCCGCGAGCAGAGCCATCGCTCTGATTTTTTGGCCGACCATGGGAGAGCTTTGTGGTGCTCTAGCTCACCTCCTATGCACATGAGGTGTTCGATGAAATGCCGGAGCCACACTTAAGCTTTCTCCTGTTGAAGCTCCTTTCCCAAGCTCCATTTTCCTCAAGTTTTGTCTAGGTTTGGCAGTTCGTCCTGTCCTGTCCCCGTCCTCACCGCCGTCGATCCCCCACGCCGATCTCGTCGCCGGCACTACTGTGGTGAGTCTCTTGTTCTTATCTTCTTTCTAAAAGAAAAAACTTCTTACTTGTATGATTTAGATAGATACTTTTATAATTTTCTTACTTTTATTATTGTTTGTTATTATATAGTGTGATGGTTTTGGTATACGCCTCCGTCAGCCCTTGTATTGTCTATGATTCGGATGTGGTATATATTATATTTTATAACTATTTGGTTCATTTAGTGTTTATGAGTTCATTTAGTGTTTATGATAACTAGTCTGACCAACGTGACATATATGTTTTTATCTAGGAGGTATGTGAACCGGAAATTCCAACCGACCCTATTGTCAAGAGGTTAAATTTAGTTGAAGAAGAAAACAATTACTTGAATTTTTTTTGAAAAGAATTGAGGAGGAGAAGATGAGATTGGAGTTGCATGTTGCAGATGCCGTCGATGATCACAAGATCAAGATGGATGCAATGCACTTGAAGATTAGAAAAATTAGAAATATGCTATTCGTACTGAGGCTTGGTATCATTATGCTGTTTGATCAATTGTTACCTTAGTTGTGATTATAATCGCATTTATTGTTGAATTGAAATGTTTTACATTGTTTTAATGTATGGTTTAATTAGATGCTCTAGAGAGCTATATGTTGTTCAATGAAAACTATATATGTATGAACTTTATGTATTTATTTTTTAGTAATAACATTTGATCACTACTGTACTTTGGTTTTAATGTGATGATGAATTCTATTAATTTGGTCACTTCTCTATTCATGATGTTCTGTAATAGTTTTTGACACACTCAATTATATATAATGCACGCAAATGAACCGACAATGGATGTACGGTGACAGACGCACCTTCGAGTACATTAAGGGCGTGCATAATTTTCTTGAAGTGGCCGAGGCAAACAAGAAGAATGGTTTTATGTGTTGTCCATGCCCTTGATACGTCCATTTTGCATCATGCTTTTATATCAATATTTATCGCATTATGGGCTGTTATTTCATGTTATGTCACAATACTTATGGCTGTTCTCTCTTATTTTACAAGGTTTACATGAGGAGGGAGAATGCTGGCAGCTGGAATTCTGGGCTGGACAAGGAGCAAATATTAGAGACCTATTCTGCGCAACTCCAAAAGTCTTGAAACTGCACGGAATATCTTAAAATAAATAAAGAAAAATCCTCGCCAAAGATGAAGGCCAGGGGGCCCACACCCTGCTCACGAGGGTGGGGGGCGCGCCCCCCTCCTAGGGTGCGCCCCCTACCTCGTGGGCCCCCTGGTGTCTCTTCGACGCCCATCTTCTCCTATATGAAGTCTTTCGTCAAGAAAAAGACCAGAAGCAACCTTTCGGGACGAGACTTCGCCGCCACGAGGCGGAACCTTGGCGGAACCAATCTAGAGCTTTGGCAGAGCTGTTCTGCCGGGGATATTTCCCTTCGGGAGGGGGAAATCATCGCCATCTTCATCACCAACGCTCCTCTCATCGGGAGAGGGCAATCTCCGTCAACATCTTCACCAGCACCATCTCATCTCCAAACCCTAGTTCATCTCTTGTATCCAATTCTTGTCTCCAAGTCCGGGATTGGTGCTAGTAGGTTGCTAGTAGTGTTGATTACTCCTTGTAGTTGATGCTAGTTGGTTTATTTGGTGGAAGATCATATGTTCAGATCCTTTATGCATATTATTACCCCTCTGATTATGAACATGAATATGCTTTGTGAGTAGTTACGTTTGTTCCTGAGGACAAGGGAGAAGTCTTGCTATTAGTAGTCATGTGAATTTGGTATTCGTTCGATATTTTGATGAGATGTATGTTGTCTAGCCTCTAGTGGTGTTATGTGAATGTCGACTACATAACACTTCACCATTATTTGGGCCTAGAGGAAGGCATTGGGAAGTAATAAGTAGATGATGGGTTGCTAGAGTGACAGAAGCTTAAACCCTAGTTTATGCGTTGCTTCGTGAGGGGCTGATTTGGATCCACATGTTTCATGCTATGGTTAGGTTTACCTTAATACTTTTGTTGTAGTTGCGGATGCTTGCAATAGAGGTTAATCATAAGTGGGATGCTTGTTCAAGTAAGAACAACACCCAAGCACTAGTCCACCCACATATCAAATTATCAAAGTACCGAACGCAAATCATATGAACGTGATGAAAACTAGCTTGACGATATTCCCATGTGTCCTCGGGAGCGCTTTTCCTTACATAAGAGTTTGTTCTGGCTTGTCCTTTGCTACAAAAAGGATTGGGACACCTTGCTGCACTTTATTTACTTTTGTTACTTGTTGCTCGTTATAATTTATCTTGTCACAAAACTATCTGTTACCACTTATTTCAGTACTTGCAGAGAATAACTTGCCGAAAACCGCTTATCATTTCCTTCTGCTCCTTGTTGGGTTCGACACTCTTACTTATCGAAAGGACTAGATAGATCCCCTATACTTGTGGGTCATCAGGACTCTTTTCTAGCACAGTTGCCGGGGAGTGTAGCGCCTTTGGTATGTGGAATTTGGTAAGGAAAAATTTATATAGTGTGCTGAAATTTACTGTCACTTGTTACTATGGAAAGTAATTCTCTGAGGGGCTTGTTCGGGGTATCTTTACCCCGTCCAGTAGAGCAAAGAGTTGCTCCTCAACCTATTTAAAATGAAACTCCTTTTGAATTCTCTCCGGGTATGATGGAAAAACTGCTAGCTAATCCTTTTACAGGAGATGGAACAAAGCATCCTGATGAGCACTTAATATATGTGGATGAAGTTCGTGGATTATTTAAGCTTGCAGGTATACCCGACGATGTTGCTAAGAAGAAGGTCTTACCTTTATCTTTGAAGGGAGACGCATTGACATGGTATAGGCTATGTGATGATACGAGATCATGGAACTATAAACGATTGAAATTGGAGTTTCATCAAAAGTATTACCCTATGCATCTTGTTCATCGTGATCGCAATTATATATATAATTTCTGGCCTCGCGAAGGAGAAAGCATCGCTCAAGCTTGGGGAGGCTTAAATCAATGTTATATTCATGCCCAGATCATGGGTTTCCAAGGGAAACAATTATTCAAAATTTGTATGCTCGGCTTTCTGAAAACAATTACACCATGCTCGACACCTCTTGTGCTGACTCTTTTATGATGAAGACTACTGAATTCAAATGGGACTTATTGGATAGAATTAAACGTAACTCTGAAGATTGGGACCTCGACGAAGGTAAGGAGTCAGGTATGACACCTAAGTTTGATTGTGTTAAATCTTTTATGGATACCGATATTTTCCGTAAGTTTAGCACTAAATATGTACTTGACTCTGAGATAGTAGCTTCTTTCTGTGAATCTTTTGCTACTTATGTTGATCTCCCCAAGGAGAAGTGGTTTAAATATCATCCTCCCATAGAAGTAAAAGTAGCTGCACCTATTAAAGTTGAAGAGAAGACTGTTACTTATAATGATCCTATTGTTCCTACTTCTTATGTGGAGAAACCACCTTTCCCTGTTAGAATAAAGGATCATGCTAAAGGTTCAACTGTTGTTTGTAAAAGCAATATTAGAACTTATACACCTCATGAGCAAGTTAAAGTAGAACCTAATATTGCTATTGTTAAAGATCTCTTGTTTGATAATATTGATGGGCATGTTATTCAGTTCGATGGTGAAACTGCTAGAATTGGTAAGCCTTGTGCTAAAGATAAACATAGACCTGTGGTAGGCGTGCCTGTTATTTCTGTTAAAATAGGAGATCATTGTTATCATGGATTATGTGATATGGGTGCTAGTGCTAGTGTTATACCGCATACTTTGTATGAAGAAATTAAGCATGAAATTGCACCTGCTGAGTTAGAAGGTATTGATGTCACAATTAAACTTTCCAATAGAGATACTATTTCACCAATTGGGATTGTTAGAGATGTTGAAGTCTTGTGTGGGAAAACTAAATATCCTACTGATTTTCTTGTTCTCACTTCTCCACAAGATAGCTTTTGCCCCATTATATTTGGTAGACCCTTCTTGAACACTGTCAATGCTAAGATAGATTGCGAAAAGAATGTTGTTACTATTGGCTTGGATGATATGATTCATGAGTTTAATTTCTCTAAATTCAGTAAACAACACCGTGAGGAAGAATTTCCTAGTAAGGATGAAATTATTGGTCTTGCTTCTATTGCCGTACCTCCTAGTGATCCTTTAGAACACTATTTGTTAGACCATGAAAATGATATGTTCATGAATGAAAGAAGGGAAATAGATGAAGTATTCTTTAAACAGGAACCTATTCTGCAACACAATTTGCCTGTTGAAATTTTAGGGGATCCTCCTCCACCTAAGGGTGATCCCGTGTTTGAACTTAAATCATTGCCTGATAATCTTAAATATGCTTATATTGATGAAAAGAAGATATATCCTATTATTAGTGCTAACCTTTCAGAGCATGAAGAAGAAAGATTATTGAAAACTCTGAAGAAGCACCGTGCTGCTATTGGGTATACTCTGGATGATCTTAAGGGCATGATCCCCACTCTATGTCAACATAAAATAAATTTGGAAGCAGATGCCAAACCAGTTCGTGACCCTCAACGACGTTTGAATCCTAAAATGAAAGAAGTGGTAAGAAAAGAAATACTCAAGCTTCTAGAGGCAGGTATAATTTATCCCGTTGCTGATAGTCAGTGGGTAAGTCCTGTCCATTGTGTCCCTAAGAAGGGAGGTATTACTGTTGTCCCTAATGATAAATATGAATTGATTCCACAAAGAATTATCACAGGTTATAGGATGGTAATTGATTTCCGCAAATTAAATAAGGCTACTAAGAAAGATCATTACCCCTTACCTTTTATTGATCAAATGCTAGAAAGATTATGCAAACATACACATTACTGCTTTCTAGATGGTTATTCTGGTTTCTCTCAAATACCTGTGTCGGCTAGAGATCAATCAAAGGCTACTTTTACATGCCCTTTTGGTACTTTTGCTTATAGACATATGCCTTTTGTTCTATGTAATGCACCTGCTACCTTTCAAAGATGCATGATGGCTATATTCTCTGACTTTTGTGAAAAGATTTGTGAGGTTTTCATGGACGACTTTTCTGTCTATGGATCTTCTTTTGATGATTGCTTGAGAAATCTTGATCGAGTTTTGCAGAGATGTGAAGAAACTAATCTTGTCTTGAATTGGGAAAAGTGCCACTTTATGGTTAATGAAGGTATTGTCTCGGGGCATAAAGTTTTTGAAAGAGGTATTGAAGTTGATAAAACCAAGGTTGATGCTATTGAAAAGATGCCATGTCCCAAGGACATCAAAGGTATAAGAAGTTTCCTTGGTCACGCCAGATTTTGGGCTTGTTTGGGACTACTCCGCTTCACCAAAATCAATTTCGCTTCACTAAATTCACTTTGGAGCAGTTTCATCCAGAAGTTGTAGCACTACCAAAGAGAATGTTTGGCTTCCATCTAGTTCTAGCTTCAAGAATGAGAAATTTGGTGGAAAGGATATATTTGATTGGTCGAGGGGGGAGAAACGAAGGGGTATCCACTTACTGGTGGCAGTGGTGGGTAATTTCCACCCAACTCCAGCTTCTAGCTGTTTTTTGGAGCACCCCCTAAAGAGCGTCATCAAAAACTGGGAGTTGTGCCCCCAGATTCTAGTTTTTTTATGGAGCGGCATATCATGGAGCTACCCCGTTTGGCTTGTGTTTTCTGAAGCGGATCTGAATTTTAAGGAGCAGAGCAGTCCCAAATAGGCTCTTTATAGGAGGTTCATTAAGGACTTCTCAAAAATTTCTCGGCCTCTGACTAATCTATTACAAAAAGATGTACCATTTGTCTTTGATGATGATTTTCTAGAAGCATTTGAAATACTTAAGAAAGCATTAGTCTCTGCACCTATTGTTCAGCCACCTGATTGGAATTTACCCTTTGAAATTATGTGTGATGCTAGTGATTATGATGTAGGTGCTGTTCTAGGGCAAAGAGTTGATAAGAAATTAAATGTTATCCATTATGCTAGTAAGACTCTAGACAATGCTCAAAGAAATTATGCTACTACTGAAAAAGAACTTTTAGCAGTTGAATTTGCTTGTGATAAGTTCAGACCTTATATTGTTGATTCTAAAGTAACTATTCACACTGATCATGCTGCTATTAAATATCTTATGGAAAAGAAAGATGCTAAACCTAGACTTATTAGATGGGTTCTCTTGCTACAAGAATTTGATTTGCATATTATTGATAGAAAAGGAGTTGAGAACCCCGTTGCAGACAACTTATCTAGGTTAGAGAATGTTCTTGATGACCCACTACCCATTGATGATAGCTTTCCTGATGAGCAATTAAATGTTATAAGTACTTCTCGTAGTACTCCATGGTATGCTGATTATGCTAATTACATAGTTGCTAAATTTATACCACCTAGCTTCACATACCAACAAAAGAAAAAGTTTTTCTATGATTTGAGACATTACTTTTAGGATGACCCACATCTTTATAAAGAAGGAGTAGATGGTGTTATTAGACGTTGTGTACCTGAGCATGAACAGGAACAGATCCTACGCAAGTGCCACTCCGAAGCCTATGGAGGACACCACGCTGGAGATAGAACTGCACATAAGGTATTGCAATCTGGTTTTTATTGGCCTACTCTCTTCAAGGATGCCCATAAGTTTGTCTTGTCTTGCGATGAATGCCAAAGAATTGGTAATATTATTACACGTCAAGAAATGCCTATGAATTATTCACTTGTTATTGAACCATTCGATGTTTGGGGCTTTGATTATATGAGACCTTTTCCTGCCTCTAATGGATACACACATATTTTAGTTGCTGTTGATTACGTTACTAAGTGGGTAGAAGCTATTCCAACTAGTAGTGCTTATCATAACACTTCTATTAAGATGCTTAAGGAAGTTATTTTTCCGAGATTTGGAGTCCCTAGATATTTAATGACTGATGGTGGTTCACATTTTATTCATGGTGCTTTCCGTAAAATGCTTGTAAAGTATGACGTTAATCATAGAATTGCATCCCCTTATCACCCGCAGTCTAGTGGTCAAGTAGAATTGAGCAATAGAGAGCTCAAATTAATTTTGCAAAAGACTGTTAATAGGTCTAGAAAGAATTAGTCCAAGAAACTTGATGATGCATTATGGGCATATATAACTGCATATAAAAATCCTATGGGTATGTCTCTGTATAAAATGGTTTATGGAAAAGCATGTCACTTACCTCTCGAACTAGAACATAAGGCATACTGGGCTATTAAAGAGCTCAACTACGATTTCAAACTTGTCGGTGAGAAGAGGTTATTTGATATTAGCTCACTTGATGAATGGAGAACCCAAGCTTATGAAAATGCCAAGTTGTTTAAAGAAAAAGTTAAAAGATGGCATGACAAAAGGATACAAAAGCATGAGTTTAATGTAGGTGATTATGCATTGCTATACAACTCTCGTTTAAGATTTTTTGCAGGAAAACTTCTCTCTAAATGGGAAGGCCCCTAAGTCATCAAGGAGGTCTATCGTTCCAGTGCCATAAAAATCAACAACTTCGAAGGCACAAATCCGAAGGTGGTAAACGGTCAAAGAATCAGACATTATATCTCAGGTAATCCCATAAATGTTGAAAGCAATATTATTGAAACCGTAACTCCGGAGGAATACATAAGAGACACCTTCCAAACGGTTTCAGACTCTGAAAAGGAATAGGTATGTGGTACGGTAAGTAAACCGACTCCAAAACAAATTTTAAGGCAATATTTCTCCGTTTTGGAATATTTAGAAAAATAGAAAAATAAGTTGCAGGCCGGGAAGGATACGAGGGCCCCACGAGGGTGGTGGGCACGCCCCCCCTGCCTGGGTGCGCCCCCTACCTCGTGAGCACCTCGTGTGCCCTCCGGATTCTGTTTTCTTGCACGATACGTATTTTGGTCAGTTAAAATTCACTATATATACTCCCAAAGGTTTTGACTCCCGTATCACGCAAATATCCTCTGTTCTTGTTTTGAGCTGTCCCGTTGCAGATTAGATCAACATGTCTTCCCAGGATCCGGAAGGAGAAAGCTATGTGGATGATTACTTAGCAAATCCCATGGTCTATGGAGACGTGGAACACGATGGTTGGACCACAGAGGAAGAAGAGGACTATGAACCCAAGGGGTAGGAGGAGACGAGCTCAGATGAAGATGAAACCCATTACCTCAACCTGGGGACATGCACGTGGAGTTTAAAAAGTCAAGCCTCCCTGATAGGGTAAAGAAACCCAAGTTCGAGTTTATCCCTTTTCGTCTCTTATAGGAAAATAAGCAGGACCTATACAAAAAGATATTAACCCTAGAATGGGAGATTGATGATCTGAAGGACCAAAATGTCGTCCTCAAGCGCAAATTAAGGGAGAATTCGAAGCCCGCATCATCTCCGTCACCTCCACCTTCTTCACCAGCAACAATGAAGGAGACATAATCACATGGGTATGGGCACTCCCCTTGGCAACTGCCAAGCTTGGGGGAGGTGCCCCAGTATCGTATCACAATAACAACTCCTATCTTTATCGTTTTTCTTATTTTGATCCTATTAGTAGTATCTTGATCTAGTAGAATAAAGTTGATGGCATGATCTAGTTTTGAGTTTTGCTTTATGATCTTTCTATGTAATCGAGTCCGTGAGCTATATATATAATAAAGATTAGTGTTGAGTCAAGGGCTTGATTATTTTGCCATGATCTTGGGTGAATAAAAGAAAAGAAGAAAAAGAATAAAAAGAAGCAAAAGTTCATATTGATCTTATTGAGAGTAATGACTTCACATAGAAAGAGTATGATGATTAAAAATTGTTAGGAGTTGGCAGACATAGCTTTGGTCATCGTTGCAATTAATAGGAAGTAATAAGGAAGGAGGGGTTTCACATATAGATATATTATCACTGACATATTTTATGTTTGGGAGCACTCATTAAAATATGACATGCTAAAGAGTTGATGTTGGACAAGGAAGACAACATAATAAGTTATGTTTTCTTATATCTGAGATAAAGTATGTTGTCATGGATCCTCTAACATGTTGAGCTTGCCTTTCCCCCTCTTGCTAGCCAAATTCTCAGCACCAAGTAGAGATACTACTTGTGCTTCCAAAAACCCTTAAACCAGTTTTGCCATGAGAGTCCACCATATCTACCTATGGATTGAGTAAGATCCTTCAAGTAAGTTGTCATCGGTGCAAAGCAATAAAAATTTCTCTAAATATGTATGATTGATTGGTGTGGGAGAAATAAGCTGTATACGATCTTATGATGTGAAAGTAATAAAAGCGACGGACTGCATAATAAAGGTTCATATCACAAGGGGCAATATAAAGTGACGTTCTTTCGCATTGAGATTTTGTGCATCCAACCATAAAAGCGCATGGCAACCTCTGCTTCCCTCTGCGACGGGCCTATCTTTTATCATTATCTTCTACCTTATGCAAGAGTCATGGTGATCTTCACCTTTCCTTTTTCAGTTTATCCTTTGGCAAGCCTAGCATGCTGGAAAGAACATGATATATATAATTGGATAGGGGTTAATCATAAGTGGGATGCTTGTGTTGGAAATATGCCCTAGAGGCAATAATAAAAGCATTATTATTATATTTCCTTGTTCATGATAATTGTCTTTATTCATGCTATAATTGTGTTATCCGGAAATCGTAATACATGTGTGAATAATGGACACCAACATGTCCCTAGTAAGCCTCTAGTTGACTAGCTCGTTGATCAACAGATAGTCATGGTTTCCTGACTATGGACATTGGATGTCATTGATAACGAGATCACATCATTAGGAGAATGATGTGATGGACAAGACCCAATCCTAAACATAGCATAAGATCGTATAGTTCGTTTGCTAGAGTTTTCCAATGTCAAGTATCTTTTCCTTAGACCATGAGATCGTGTAACTCCCGGATACCGTAGGAGTGCTTTGGGTGTGCCAAACATTACAATGTAACTGGGTGACTATAAAGGTATACTACGGGTATCTACGAAAGTGTCTGTTGGGTTGACACGGATCAAGATTGGGATTTGTCACTCCGTATGACGGAGAGGTATCACTGGGCCCACTCGGTAATGCATCATCATAATGAGCTCAAAGTGACCAAGTGTCTTGTCACGGGATCATGCATTATGGTACGAGTAAAGTGACTTGCCGGTAACGAGATTGAACGAGGTATTGGGATACCGACGATCGAATCTCGGGCAAGTAACATACCGATTGACGAAGGGAATTGTATGCGGGGTTGCTTGAATCCTCGACATCGTGGTTCATCCGATGAGATCATCGTGGAGTATGTGGGAGCAAACATGGGTATCCAGATCCCGCTGTTGGTTATTGACCAGAGAGTCGTCTCGGTCATGTCTACATATCTCCCGAACCCGTAGGGTCTACACACTTAAGGTTCGGTGACGCTAGGGTTGTAGGGATATGTATATGCAGTAACCCGAATGTTGTTCAGAGTCCCGGATGAGATCCCGGATGTCACAAGGAGTTCCGGAATGGTTCGGAGGTAAAGAATTATATATAGGAAGTGCTGTTTCGGCCATCGGGACAAGTTTCGGGGTCACCGGTATTGTACCGGGACCACCGGAAGGGTCCCGGGGGTCCACCGGGTGGGTCCACCTGCCCCGGGGGCCACATGGGCTGTAAGGGGGTGCGCCTTGGCCTACATGGGCCAAGGGCACCAGCCCCAAGGGGCCACCCCTAGGTGCCTTGGGGGGGGAGGGAAACCTCCCTTGGCCGTCGCCCCCTAGGAGATTGGATCTTCTAGGGCTGGCGCCCCCCTAGGCCCTCCTATATATAGTGGGGGAAGGAGGGCTTTTTCATCCATGCCTTTGGTTGCCTCCTTCTCCCTTTCCAACACCTCCTCCTCCTCCATAGCGCTTGGCGAAGCCCTGACGGAGTACTGCAGCTCCATCACCACCACGCCGTCGTGCTGCTGTTGGAGCCATCTTCCTCAACCTCTCCTTCCCTCTTGCTGGATCAAGAAGAAGGAGACGTTACGCTGACCATACGTGTGTTGAACGTGGAGGTGCCGTCCGTTCGGTGCTAGGATCTCCGGTGATTTGGATCACGTCGTGTTCGACTACCTCATCCCCGTTCTTTGAACGCTTCCGCTCGCGATCTACCAAGGTATGTAGATGCATCCGATCACTCGTTGCTAGATGAACTCATAGATGGATCTTGGTGAAACCGTAGGAAATTTTTTGTTTTCTACAACGTTCCCCAACAGTGGCATCATGAGCTAGGTCTATGCGTAGTTCTTCTTGCACGAGTAGAACACAATTTGTTGTGGGCGTTGATGTTGTCAACTTTCTTGCCGCTACTAGTCTTATCTTGCTTCAATGGTATTGTGGGATTAAGCGGCCCGGACCAACCTTACACATACGCTTACGTGAGACCGGTTCCACCGACTAACTTGCACAAGTTGCATAAGGTGGCTGGCGGGTGTCTGTCTCTCCTACTTTAGTTGGAGCGGATTCGATGAAAAGGGTCCTTATGAAGGGTAAATAGAAGTTGGCAAATCATGTTGTGGCTTTCACGTAGGTAAGAAAACGTTCTTGCTAGAACCCTACTTCAGCCACGTAAAACTTGCAACAACAATTAGAGGACGTCTAACTTGTTTTTGCAGCAAGTGCTTTGTGATATGATATGGCCAAAGTTGTGATGAATGATGAATGATCTATATGTGATGTATGAGATGTTCATGCTATTGTAATAGGAATCACGACTTGCATGTCGATGAGTATGACAACTAGCAGGAGCCATAGGAGTTGTCTATATTTTTTGTATGACCTGCGTGTCATTGAGAAACGCCATGTAAATTACTTTACTTTATTGCTAAACGCGTTAGCCATAGTAGTAGAAGTAATAGTTGGTGAGCAACTTCATGGAGACACAATGATGGAGATCATGATGATGGAGATCATGGTGTCATGCCAGTGACAAGATGATCATGGAGCCCCAAGATGGATATCAAAGGAGCTATGTGATATTGGCCATATCATGTCACTATTATTATTTGATTGCGTGTGATGTTTATCATGTTTTTCATCTTGTTTGCTTAGAACGACGGTAGTAAATAAGATGATCCCTCATAATAATTTCAAGAAAGTGTTCCCCCCTAACTGTGCACCGTTGCGACAGTTCGTTGTTTCGAAGCACCACGTGATGATCGGGTGTGATAGATTCTAACGTTCACATACAACGGGTATAAGACAGATTTACACATGCAAACACTTAGGTTGACTTGACGAGCCTAGCATGTGTATAGACATGGCCTCGGAACATAGAAGACCGAAAGGTCGAGCATGAGTCGTATAGAAGATATGATCAACATGAAGATGTTCACCGACGTTGACTAGTCCGTCTCACGTGATGATCGGACACGGCCTAGTTGACTCGGATCATGTTATACTTAGATGACTAGAAGAGGGATGTCTATCTAAGTGGGAGTTCATTGAATAATTTGATTAGATGAACTTAATTATCATGAACTTAGTCTAAAATCTTTACAATATGTCTTATAGATCAAATGGCCAACGTTGTCCTCAACTTCAACACGTTCCTAGAGAAAACCAAGCTGAAAGACGATGGCAGCAACTATACGGACTGGGTCCGGAACCTGAGGATCATCCTCATAGCTGCCAAGAAAGATTATGTCCTACAAGCACCGCTAGGTGATCCTCCCGTCCCACAAAACCAAGACGTTATGAACGCTTGGCAGACACGTGCTGATGACTACTCCCTCGTTCAGTGCGGCATGCTTTACAGCTTAGAGCCGGGGCTCCAAAAGCATTTTGAGAGACATGGAGCATACGAGATGTTCGAAGAGCTGAAAATGGTTTTTCAAGCTCATGCCCGAATCGAGAGATATGAGGTCTCCGACAAGTTCTTCAGCTGTAAGATGGAGGAAAATAGTTCTGTCAGTGAGCACATACTCACTATGTCTGGGTTACATAACCGCTTGACTCAGCTGGGAGTTAATCTCCCGGATGACGCGGTCATTGACAGAATCCTCCAGTCGCTTCCACCAAGCTACAAGAGCTTTGTGATGTACTTCAATATGCAGGGGATGCAAAAGACCATTCCTGAGGTATTTGCAATGCTGAAATCAACAGAGGTAGAAGTCAAGAAGGAACATCAAGTGTTGATGGTAAATAAAACCACTAAGTTCAAGAAGGGCAAGGGTAAAAAGAACTCCAAGAAGGACGGCAAGGAAGTTGCCGCGCCTGGCAAGAAATCTGCCGGGAAGAAGCCAAAGAATGGACCCAAGCCCGAGACTGAGTGCTTTTATTGCAAGGGAAGTGGTCACTGGAAGCGGAACTGCCCCAAATACTTAGCGGACAAGAAGGCCGGCTACAAAAGGTATATGTGATATACATGTAATTGATGTGTACCTTACCAGTACTTGTAGTAGCTCTTGGGTATTTGATACCGGTGCAGTTGCTCACATTTGTAACTCAAAGCAGGAGCTGCGGAATAAGCGGAGACTGGCGAAGGACGAGGTGACGATGCGCGTCAGGAATGATTCCAAGGTCCATGTGATCGCCGTCGGCATGCTGCCTCTTCATTTACCTACGGGATTAGTTTTAAACCTCAATAATTGTTATTTAGTGCCAAGTTTGAGCATGAACATTGTATCAGGATCTCGTTTAATTCGAGATGGCTACTCATTTAAATCCGAGAATAATGGTTGTTCTATTTATATGAGAGATATGTTTTATGGTCATGCTCCAATGGTGAATGATTTATTCTTAATGAATCTCGAGCGTAATGCTACACATATTCATAGTGTGAGTACCAAAATATGTAAGGTTGATAATGATAGTCCCACGTACTTGTGGCACTGCCGCCTTGGTCACATAGGTGTCGAACGCATGAAGAAGCTCCATGCTGATGGAATTTTAGAGTCTCTTGATTATGAATCATTTGACACGTGCGAACCATGCCTCATGGGTAAAATGACCAAGACTCCGTTCTCAGGAACAATGGAGCGAGCAACCAACTTATTGGAAATCATACATACTGATGTGTGCGGTCCAATGAGTGTTGAGGCTCGCGGTGGCTATCGTTATGTTCTCACCTTCACTGATGACTTAAGTAGATATGGGTATGTCTACTTAATGAAACACAAGTCTGAAACCTTTGAAAAGTTCAAGGAATTTCAGAGTGAGGTTGAGAATCAACGTGACAGGAAAATCAAGTTCCTGCAATCAGATCGTGGAGGAGAATACTTGAGTCATGAGTTTGGCACACACTTAAGAAAATGTGGAATAGTTTCACAACTCACGCCGCCTGGAACACCTCAGCGTAATGGTGTGTTCGAACATCGTAATCGCACTCTATTAGATATGGTGCGATCTATGATGTCTCTTACCGATTTACCGCTATCTTTTTGGGGCTATGCTTTAGAGACTGCCGCATTCACTTTAAATAGGGCTCCGTCGAAATCCGTTGAGACGACACCGTTTGAATTATGGTTTGGTAAGAAACCTAAGTTGTCGTTTCTAAAAGTTTGGGGATGCGATGCTTATGTCAAGAAACTTCAACCTGAAAAGCTCGAACCCAAGTCGGAAAAATGCGTCTTCATAGGATACCCTAAAGAAACTGTTGGGTATACCTTCTACCTCAGATCCGAAGGCAAGATCTTTGTTGCCAAGAATGGATCCTTTCTAGAGAAGGAGTTTCTCTCGAAAGAAGTAAGTGGGAGGAAAGTAGAACTTGATGAAGTATTACCTCTTGAACCGGAAAATGGCGCAACTCAAGAAAATGTTCCTGAGGTGCCTGCACCGACTAGAGAGGAAGTTAATGATAATGATCAAGATAATTCTTATCAAGCTCCTACTGAAATTCGAAGGTCCACAAGGACACGTTCCGCACCAGAGTGGTACGGCAACCCTGTCTTGGAAATCATGTTGTTAGACAACGGTGAACGTTCGAACTATGAAGAAGCGATGGCGGGCCCGGATTCCGACAAATGGCTAGAAGCCATGAAATCCGAGATAGAATCCATGTATGAAAACGAAGTATGGACTTGGACTGACTTGCCCGTTGAACGGCGAGCCATAGAAAATAAATGGATCTTTAAGAAGAAGATAGACACGGATGGTAATGTGACCATCTATAAAGCTCGGCTTGTCGCTAAGGGTTATCGACAAGTTCAAGGGGTTGACTACGATGAGACTTTCTCACCGGTAGCGAAGCTAAAGTCCGTCCGAATCATGTTAGCAATTGCCGCATTCTACGATTATGAGATATGGCAAATGGACGTCAAAACGGCATTCCTTAATGGTTTCCTTAAGGAAGAATTGTATATGATGCAGCCGGAAGGTTTTGTCGATCCTAAGAATGCTGACAAGGTGTGCAAGCTCCAATGCTCGATTTATGGGCTGGTGTAAGCATCTCGGAGTTGGAACATTCGCTTTGATGAGATGATCAAAGCATTTGGGTTTACGTAGACTTATGGAGAAGCCTGCGTTTACAAGAAAGTGAGTGGGAGCTCTGTAGCATTTCTCATATTATATGTAGATGACATACTTTTGATGGGAAATGATATAGAACTCTTGGACAGCATCAAGGCCTACTTGAATAAGAGTTTTTCAATGAAGGACCTTGGTGAAGCTGCTTATATATTAGGCATCAAGATCCATAGAGATAGATCAAGACGCCTCATAGGTCTTTCACAAAGCACATACCTTGATAAGATATTGAAGAAGTTCAATATGGATCAATCTAAGAAGGGGTTCTTGCCTGTGTTACAAGGTATGAAATTGAGCTCAGCTCAATGTCCGACCACGGCAGAAGATATAGAAGAGATGAGTGTCATCCCCTATGCCTCAGCCATAGGTTCTATTATGTATGCCATGCTGTGTACCAGACTTGATGTAAACCTTGCCGTAAGTTTGGTAGGAAGGTACCAAAGTAATCCCGGCAAGGAACACCGGACAGCGGTCAAGAATATCCTGAAGTACCTGAAAAGGACTAAGGAAATGTTTCTCGTTTATGGAGGTGACGAAGAGCTCGTCGTAAAGGGTTACGTCGATGCTAGCTTCGACACAAATCTGGATGACTCTAAGTCACAGACCGGATACGTGTATATTTTGAATGGTGGGGCAGTAAGCTGGTGCAGTTGCAAGCAGAGCGTCATGGCGGGATCTACATGTGAAGCGGAGTACATGGCAGCCTCAGAGGCAGCACATGAAGCAATATGGGTGAAGGAGTTCATCACCGACCTAGGAGTCATACCCAATGCGTCGGGGCCAATCAAACTCTTCTGTGACAACACTGGAGCTATTGCACTTGCAAAGGAGCCCAGGTTTCACAAGAAGACCAGGCACATCAAGCGTCGCTTCAACTCCATTCGTGAAAATGTTCAAAATGGAGACATAGATATTTGTAAAGTACATACGGACCTGAATGTAGCAGATCCATTGACTAAACCTCTCCCTAGAGCAAAACATGATCAACACCAGAATTCCATGGGTGTTTGATTCATCACAATGTAACTAGATTATTGACTCTAGTGCAAGTGGGAGACTGTTGGAAATATGCCCTAGAGGCAATAATAAAAGCATTATTATTATATTGCCTTGTTCATGATAATTGTCTTTATTCATGCTATAATTTTGTTATCCGGAAATCGTAATACATGTGTGAATAATAGACACCAACATGTCCCTAGTAAGCCTCTAGTTGACTAGCTTGTTGATCAACAGATAGTCATGGTTTCCTGTCTATGGACATTGGATGTCATTGATAACGAGATCACATCATTAGGAGAATGATGTGATGGACAAGACCCAATCCTAAACATAGCATAAGATCGTATAGTTCGTTTGCTAGAGTTTTCCAATGTCAAGTATCTTTTCCTTAGACCATGAGATCATGTAACTCCCGGATACCGTAGGAGTGCTTTGGGTGTGCCAAAGGTCACAACGTAACTGGGTGACTATAAAGGTATACTACGGGTATCTCCGAAAGTGTCTGTTGGGTTGACACGGATCAAGACTGGGATTTGTCACTCTGTATGACGGAGAGGTATCACTGGGCCCACTCGGTAATGCATCATCATAATGAGCTCAAAGTGACCAAGTGTCTGGTCACGGGATCATGCATTACGGTACGAGTAAAGTGACTTGCCGGTAACGAGATTGAACGAGGTATTGGGATACCGACGATCGAATCTCGGGCAAGTAACATACCGATTGACGAAGGGAATTGTATGCGGGGTTGCTTGAATCCTCGACATCGTGGTTCATCCGATGAGATCATCATGGAGTATGTGGGAGCCAACATGGTTATCCAGATACCGCTGTTGGTTATTTACCGGAGAGTCGTCTCGGTCATGTCTACATATCTCCCGAACCCGTAGGGTCTACACACTTAAGGTTCGGTGACGCTAGGGTTGTAGGGATATGTATATGCAGTAACCCGAATGTTGTTCGGAGTCCCGGATGAGATCCCGGACGTCACGAGGAGTTCCGGAATGGTCCGGAGGTAAAGAATTATATATAGGAAGTGCTGTTTCGGCCATCGGGACAAGTTTCGGGGTCACCGGTATTGTACCGGGACCACCGGAAGGGTCCCGGGGGTCCACCGGGTGGGTCCACCTGCCCCGGGGGCCACATGGGCTGTAAGGGGGTGCGCCTTGGCCTACATGGGCCAAGGGCACCAGCCCCAAGGGGCCCATACGCCTATGGTTTCCAAAGGGGAAGAGTCCCACAAGTGGAAGGCACCCCTAGGTGCCTTGGGGGGGAGGGAAACCTCCCTTGGCTGCCGCCCCCTAGGAGATTGGATCTCCTAGGGCCGGCGCCCCCCTAGGCCCTCCTATATATAGTGGGGTAAGGAGGGCTTTTTCATCCATGCCTTTGGTTGCCTCCTTCTCCCTCTCCAACACCTCTTCCTCCTCCATAGCGCTTGGCGAAGCCCTGAGGGAGTACTGCAGCTCCATCACCACCACGCCATCGTGCTACTATTGGCGCCATCTTCCTCAACCTCTCCTTCCCTCTTGCTGGATCAAGAAGGAGACGTTACGCTGACCGTACGTGTGTTGAACGCGGAGGTGCCGTCCGTTCGGTGCTAGGATCTCCGGTGATTTGGATCACGTCGTGTTCGACTACCTCATCCCCGTTCTTTGAACACTTCTGCTCGCGATCTACCAAGGTATGTAGATGCATCCGATCACTCGTTGCTAGATGAACTCATAGATGGATCTTGGTGAAACCGTAGGAAATTTTTTGTTTTCTACAACGTTCCCCAACAGCTTGTTCAAGTAAGAACATCACCCAAGCACCGGTCCACCCACATATCAAATTATCAAATTACCGAACGCGAATCATATGAACATGATGAAAACTAGCTTGACGATATTCCCATGTGTCCCCGGGAGCGCTTTTCCTTATATAAGAGTTTGTTCCGGCTTGTCCTTTGCTACAAAAAGGATTGGGCCACCTTGCTGCACTTTATTTACTTTTGTTACTTGTTGCTCGTTAAAATTTATCTTGTCACAAAACTATTTGCTACCACTTATTTCAGTACTTGCAGAGAATACCTTACTGAAAACCGCTTATCATTTCCTTCTGCTCCTCGTTGGGTTCGACACTCTTACTTATCGAAAGAACTATGATAGATCCCCTATACTTGTGGGTCATCAGCCCTAGATGTGGGAATACAAAGTTTTACTGTAACTCGAAAACCCTTCACACCCACCTGCTTGAGAAGGGTTTCATGCCACACTATAATGTTGAGGGAAATATGCCCTAGAGGCAATAATAAAGTGATTATTTATATCTCCTTATATCATGATAAATGTTTATTATTCATGCTAGAATTGTATTAACCGGAAACTTGATACATGTGTGGATACATAGACAAAACAAAGTGTCACTAGTATGCCTCTACTTAACTAGCTCGTTGAATCAAAGATGGTTAAGTTTCCTAGCCATAGACATGAGTTGTCATTTGATTAATGGGATCACATCATTAGAGAGTGATGTGATTGACTTGATCCATTCCGTTAGCTTAGCACTTGATCGTTTAGTATATTGCTATCTTTCTTCATGACTTATACATGTTCCTATGACTATGAGATTATGCAACTCCCGAATACCGTAGGATCACGTTGTGTGCTACCAAATGTCACAACATAACTGGGTGATTATAAAGGTGCTCTACAGGTGTCTCCGATAGTACTTGTTGAGTTGGCATAGATCAAGATTAGGATTTGTCACTCCGATTGTCGGAGAGGTATCTCTGGGCCCTCTCGGTAATGCACATCACTATAAGCCTTGCAAGCAATGTAACTAATGATTTAGTTGCGGGATGATGCATTATGGAACGAGTAAAGAGAGTTGAGGGTAACGAGATTGAACTAGGCATTGAGATACCAACGATCGAATCTCGGACAAGTAACATACCGATGACAAAGGGAACAACGTATAGTGTTATGCGGTTTGACTGATAAAGATCTTCGTAGAATGTGTGGGAACCAATATGAGCATCCAGGTTCTGCTATTGCTTATTGACCGGAGATGAGTCTCGGTCATGTCTACATAGGTCTCGAAGCCGTAGGGTCCGCACACTTAACGTTCGGTGATGATCGGTATTGTAAGTTTATGTGTTTTGATGTACCGAAGGTAGTTCAGAGCCTGGATATGATCACGGACATGACGAGGAGTCTCTAAATGGTTGAGACATAAAGATCGATATATTGGAAGCCTATAATGAAACATAAGTCTAAAACGTTTGAAAAGTTCAAAGAATTTCAGAGTGAAGTAGAAAATCATCGTAACAAGAAAATAAAGTTTCAACGATCTGATCATGGAGGAGAATATTTGAGTTACGAGTTTGGTCTTCATTTGAAATAATGCAGAATAGTTTCGCAACTCACGCCACCCGGAACACGACAGCGTAATGGTGTGTCCGAACGTCGTAATCATACTTTACTAGATATGGTGCGATCTATGATGCCTCTTACTGATTTACCGCTATCATTTTGGGGTTATGCTTTAGAGACAACTGCATTCACGTTAAATAGGGCACCATCTAAATCCGTTGAGACGACTCCTTATGAACTATGGTTTGGCAAGAAACCAAAGTTGTCGTTTCTGAAAGTTTGGGGCTGTGATGCTTATGTGAACAAGTTTCAACCTGATAAGCTCGAACCCAAATCGGAGAAATGTGTCTTCATAGGATACCCAAAGGAGATTGTTGGGTACACCTTCTATCACATATCTGAAGGCAAGACGTTCGTTGCTAAGAATGGATCCTTTCTAGAGAAGGAGTTTCTCTTGAAAGAAGTGAGTGGGAGGAAGGTAGAACTTGATGAGGTAACTGTACCTGCTCCCTTATTGGAAAGTAGTTATTCATAGAAACTGGTTCCTGTGACGTCTACACCAATTAGTGAGGAAGCTAATGATGATGATCATGAAACTTCAGATCAAGTTACTAACAAACCTCGTAGGTCAACCAGAGTAAGATCTGCACCAGATTGGTATGGTAATCCTATTCTGGAGGTCATGTTACTTGACCATGACGAACCTATGAACTATGAGGAAGCGATGATGAGCCCAGATTCCACAAAATGGCTTGAGGCCATGAAATCTGAGATGGGATCCATGTATGAGAACAAAGTGTGGACTTTGGTGGACTTGCCAGATCATCGACAAGCCATTGAGAATAAATGGATCTTCAAGAGGAAGACTGACGCTGACCGTAATCTTACTGTCTACAAAGCTCGACTTGTTGCAAAAGGTTTTCAAAAATTTCAAGGAGTTGACTACGATGAGACCTTCTCACCCGTAGCGATGCTTAAGTCCGTCTGAATCATGTTGGCAATTTCTGCATTTTATGATTATGAAATTTGGCAAATGGATGTAAAAACTGCATTCCTGAATGGATTTCTAGAAGAAGAGTTGTATATGATGCAACCTGAAGGTTTTATTGATCCAAAGGGTGCTAACAAAGTGTGCAAGCTCCAGCGATCCATCTATGGACTGGTGCAAGCATCTCGGAGTTGGAATAAACATTTTGATAGTGTGATCAAAGCATATGGTTTTATACAGACTTTTGGAGAAGCCTGTATTTAAAAGAAAGTGAGTGGGAGATCTGTAGCATTTCTAATATTATATGTGGATGACATATCGTTGATTGGAAATGATATCGAATTTCTAGATAGCATAAAAGGATACTTGAATAAGAGTTTTTCTATGAAAGACCTCGGTGAAGATGCTTATATATTGGGCATCAAGATCTATAGGGATAGATCAAGACGCTTAATTGGACTTTCACAAAGCACATACCTTGATAAGGTTTTGAAGAAGTTCAAAATGGATCAAGCAAAGAAAGGGTTCTTGCCTGTGTTACAAGGTGTGAAGTTGAGTCAGACTCAATGCCCGACCACTGTAGAAGATAGAGAGAAAATGAAAGGTGTTCCCTATGCTTCAGCCATAGGCTCTATCATGTATGCAATGCTGTGTACCAGACCTGATGTGTACCTTGCTATTAGTTTAGCAGGGAGGTACCAAAGTAATCCAGGAGTGGATCACTGGACAATGGTCAAGAACATCCTGAAATACCTGAAAAGTGTCAGGACCCCGATTCCAAGTCACATCGATCTAGCTGGTAACACCTCATATCACTTTGCGGCCTCACGCGCGGTATTCCCACGGGTGTCTCCTTACCATGGCCCGGGACCGTTTGCGCCTTTTGGCTCACGTATATGATAGTGTCGCTAGCATCCATATGACAAAGAACCTGGGCCGGCATGGCTAGTCGTGAACCCAAAGCGGCACTAACCCATGGGGACATGCATACATGAATCAACTTCGAGCATGTCGGCCAGCAGCGTGTGAATCCGGTAACCCGGGCTGTAGCAGGCTAGGCAGGACTCCGGATGTCAATGCGTGACATTTCCCCGAAGGGACAGACACAGGAACAAAGTGAAACACATGCCGGCCAGTCAAGTGTCCTGAGCAGTAGTGCTGGGCTAGCAGGACTCCGGTGAACCGGGCTATAGCAGACTACTATGGCTCATGGAAGCACAAGACTACATTTCCCCATAAGAGAGGCTACCAAAGATAAACCACTAGGTTGCCGGATCCACACATACCAAGCATTTCAATCATACACACAATATGCTCGATATGTGCAAATACAACATGGCATCACAACATAACTCTACGACTCAAAGTATTTATTCATTAGGCTCCGAGGAGCGAGATATTACAAACATGGTTCTCATGACCCAACATTCAGAGCATACAAGTCAAACACATGCGGAAGCTTAACATGTTTGAGTACAGACATCTACAAATGAAAAATGCTGAGAAGCCTGACTATCTACCAGATCCTACCGAGGACACATGATCGTAGCTGAGGTATCAAGCTAAACGTGGAAGTCCACACGGAACTACTAGCGAGACTGACGTCTCTCTACAAAACATAAAATAGGCAAACGTGAGTACAAATGTACCCAACAAGACTTACATCAGAACTATCTACATATGCATCGGTATCAATAAAGGGGGGTGGTGGAGTTTAACTGCAGCAAGCCAGCTTTGACTCAGTGGCTAACCTGAACTAAGACTGCAAGCAACTCTTTTGAGGTGGCGCACATGAGTCCACATATCCAACATATCAATACACCACTATGGATCCGCTCCCGTCTCCCTACGAGAAGGACATCCATAGCACTCATGCTTATCTTGCAAGTTTTAGAGTATCCACTTTCACTTGTCTATGAACTATGCAAGGGGTCCAAGTTACCATATCCGAGGAATCCGGCTATTCAAATAGATAATGATAACCCTGCAGGGGTGTACTTCTTCACACACGCTCCCACCACTTACTGTCGTTTACACGACATGTACTCGGTAACCTTCCAGCGGAAGCCCAACGAGGGTGTCGGCCACGGCCTACCTAAACACTCAAGTCTCTAGTCCATGTTTATCGCCTATCCAGGTTCCATCCGCAGGGAGTCCGGCCGAGGTTTCCACATACGGCCCCGAACAATGTGTACAGGGTTCCGAGACACCAAACGGGCGCCCGACATGCCCGGCCACGGTGTATCTACCGCATCATAGCCCACCCCTGGGGTCAGCGCTACGCACGGCCGCCAACACATATCCTACAAACACCAGAAACTAGTTGCAACTCCTGGACAAAGGACTAGGGTGATTAAGAAGCCGAGAGGGTCAATTAAGGATCCCATTGAGTGGTAGTAGCTGTTCATGGATCACAGACACAGAACTCAGTTCCTAAGAATGGTTTTAATGAGACAACCCACCATGTACTCCTACATGGCCTCTCACCTCTACCTTTACCAAATCATGTTCACACAGTTAGCTCACACACAGTAGGACATGTTCACAACTTTCCAATTCATCCCCGATGAATCAGACCTGACACAACTCTAAGCAATAGCAGGCATGACAAACAAGCATGAATGAGTAGGCACAACAGGGCTCAAACAACTCCTACTCATGCTAGTGGGTTTCATCTATTTACTGTGGCAATGACAGGTCACGCAGAGGATAAGGGGTTCAACTACCGCAGCAAGTAACAGATGAATCGTTGTTGTCCTAATGCAGTAAAAGAGAGCCGGAGCGAGAGAGTGGGATTGTATCAGAATGGACAAGGGGGTTTTGCTTGCCTGGCACTTCTGAAGATAGCAATAGCTCTTCATCGATGTTATCGAACTCATCGTCGGAACCACATTCACCGAGAGGGGACAATACCGGCAAACAAGGAAGAAACACAATCAATGCAATGCAACAATATGATGCATGCTCATGACATGGCAATATGCTGTTGATTGAACTAATGCAACTAGCAACCATATTAAATGAAGTTGGTTTGAACCCTAGGTTCAAATTCAAACCCATATGTGCTTTCTTAAATGCC
Organism: Triticum aestivum; assembly: GCF_018294505.1. Classification (NCBI taxonomy): domain Eukaryota; kingdom Viridiplantae; phylum Streptophyta; class Magnoliopsida; order Poales; family Poaceae; genus Triticum; species Triticum aestivum. Next base: position 622,294,445 of record NC_057809.1, read on the forward strand.
ATTTAATTAAATTGTCCTAAACAGAGGATATAAGTTGCTCTAACATGCATGAAAATGCCATGACCAAATTCTTTGGATTTTTCTGAACATTTTTCATATATAATTTATTTGATTTGGAGCTATGGTTGTTTTTCTATGATTTTTAGAAGTTTTGGCTATTTTCTGGAATTTCCTATATAAAAATAAATCCAGAAAATGAATAATTGCGTCAGCACTGCGTCACTGTGACGTCAGCGAGTCAAAGGCGCCAGGGCCAGTCAAACCCGACTGGTGGTCCCTGTCTGTCAGTGTCTCGGCTAACTAACAGAATTAAGTTAATACTAACTAACTGTCAGTGGGGCCTGGGCCCACATGTCAGTGACCTAAACTAACTAAAATTAGTTAGCACTAATCCTAAACTAATTAACAGGATGGCCCCACCTGTCATAGGCTTAGGGAGGAAGTCAACCTAGCCCACCCAGTCAAGTCCATGGGTCAACCCCACCGGCGTTTAGCCGCTGGCGAGGCCAGACGCGGCGAAGGGGCTCGGGTTTGCGTCTCCGGCGACCAAAACAATGGCGGAGAGCAGCTAAATGACGCGGGGAGCGAGCCGCATCGAGTGGTGGCAGTGGGTGGAGCTAGGGTGGCCGGAAACATCGTCGGCGACGACCTTGGCGGCCGCCGGAGTTCGGGCGAGGTCGAAACCGAGGATGCGGGGCACGGCGAGGCCCGTGGAAAGGTGCTACGGGCTGCTTGGGCTGTGACGAATGCGATGGCGTGCTCGGAATCGAGCTAGCGTGGCTGTGGCCACGACGGCGACTTGCAGAGGCGGCAGTGCGTGCGGGCGAGCTCGGTGTGGTCGCTGTGGTGCACAAGAAGGCAAGCGGGGAGGATGGGGAGTTGCAGCAGCTCACGGCGGTGACGTAGGAGCAGACGGCGTGGTCGGGGACGAGCTGATGTGGCGGCGATGGCGATGGGGATCTACAACGGTGCTCGGTGGAGTCGAGCTCGAAGAAGACGAAGCAGGGTGCGCGAGCGCTCGCGGCTCGGGCTGCTCGACGGAGAGGACGGTGGCAGAGCTCGTGGACACCGCGGGGTGGCGCGAGGACAAGGGTGGACGTGAGAACTACGGTGGCGTGGCTGCGGCAGCGTCGGCCATGGCTTCGGGGGAGCGAGGGAGAGAGCAGGGGGGAGGAATGAGGTGTCCTGTGGGTCGGGGCGGCGCCGCGGAGGCGTTTCGAGGCATCGCGCTGGTGCGGGCGACGGCAGGCAGGCAGAGAGGTGGCGTGGCGAGCTCCTGTGCTCGCCGTCGAGCACCTGCTCGCCTCGCTGGCTAGGCGAAGCAGCTGCGTGGAGCGGCTGCTGGGCCGGGCCAGCTAGGTGGGCCGGCTGGTGGGCTTCCAGATAAGTCTCTGGTCCTTTTCGTTTTCTCTTTTATTTATTTCCTGCTCTGTGTATTGAAATAGAATAAATACTATTTCATTTCCAAAAACCCTGGAAATATTCAGAGGCACATTTGAGAATATTCTCAACTGCCTAAAAATGCTTCCAAGATTATTTGAGCACTTTAAAATATTTATAGCATTAAAAATGCCCAAATTCAAATACTTATGTCTTGTTCAAAAATCCAGAATGGCTCCATAAATTGCAAGACCATTTTTGGCTAAGGTTTTAGTCAAGACCAAAAATGGTGGGCTTTTATGAAGGGCATTTTGGGTTCATTGAAATTCCAATTGTTGGAAATTAGTCTTTTCAGGGGGGGGGGGGGTGTTGGGGTTGATTAGGCCCCATTTCAAGTTTAAAAGAAATTTAAACATGATGCACATGTTCATCCCATCCTAATGCATGACTAAAAGCAGGGATGTGACAACTCACCCTCACTCAAAAGAATCGCGTCCCGTGATTCAGGATCTGTTGGGAAGAAGGTGGGGTACTCGAGTCGAAGACGATCCTCCCGTTCCCAAGTGGCTTCTTTCTCGGAATGGTGTGACCATTGAACCTTGAGAAATTTGATATTATGGCGTCGAGTGGTACGCTCGGCTTGATCAAGGATATGAACATGATATTCCCGATATGAGAGGTTATCTTGTAGATCAAGCGTTTCGTGGTCCACTCCACGGATAGGATCCGCGAAGCAACACCTGAGTTGAGAAACGTGGAAGACATCGTGAACTCTGGAAAGATGCGAAGGTAGTTCCAATTGGTAGGCAACTTCTCCTCGTTTGGCAAGAATGTGAAAGGGTCCAATGTAATGAGGAGCCAATTTGCCTTTGATACCGAAACGATGGGTTCCCTTTAACGGAGTAACCCGAAGGTGAGCCTTCTCGCCGACTTCATAAGTCATGAGCTTATGTTTACGATCATATTGGCTCTTTTGACGAGATTGGGCTGTTTTCAATTTCTCACGAATAACACGAACCTGCTCTTCTGCTTCCTGAATCATATCTGGGCCAAAGAGTCGTCTTTCCCCGGTTTCTGACCAGTTAAGAGGCGTTCGACATTTTCGTCCATAGAGAACTTTGAAAGGAGCTTTTCCCAAGCTAGCTTGATAACTATTGTTATAAGCAAACTCCGCGAATGGAAGGCATTTCTCCCAACCCATTCGGAATGAGATGACAGAACCTCGGAGCATATCTTCCAGAATTTGATTGACTCGCTCTACTTGACCACTTGATTGAGGATGGAAGGCGGTGCTAAAAGAGAGACTAGTTCCCATAGCATTTTGGAAACTTTCCCAAAATCGAGAGGTGAAGAGACTCCGACGGTCTGAGTTAATTTCCAATGGGACACCATGAAGAGACACTATTCGGGAGATGTATAATTCAGGTAGCTGGCTAGCGGTTATACTCTCACGAACAGGTAGAAAGTGGGCTACTTTGTAAAGACGGTCGTTCATGACGAAGATAGCATTATTCCCTCTCTTGGTCCTGGGAAACCCAGTAATGAAATCCATACTAATTTTATCCCATTTCCACTCAGGAATAGCCAAAGGTTGAAGGGTGCCAGCAGGCCGTTGGTGCTCTGCTTTAACACGACGACAGACGTTGCAACTAGCAATGTATTGAGCAATTTCTCTCTTCATCCTAGTCCACCAAAACCTCTGGCGTAGGTCTTGATACATTTTAGTACTACCGGGATGAATGGTGAGAGGGGATTCATGAGCTTCCTTAAGAATCAACTGGCGTAGATGTTGTTTCTTGGGAACCACCAAGCGGTTCTCAAAGAAGACAACACCTCGCTCATCCATGGAAAAACATTTAGCAACTCCGCTAGCAATGTTTTCCTTAATCCGGGATATGCCCTTATCATACCACTGGCGGTTATGATCTGATCCATAAGGTTAGGCTTCGCCAACAGGGTGGATAGGAATCCTCAAGGAACAATGTGAAGGTTAAGTTTACGAAATTCCTCATGGAGAAGTGGTTGACTTTGTTGTAACATCAGGTTATTGCAATAGGATTTATGACTTAGTGCATCAGCCATGACATTGGCCTTGCCTGGGGTGTAAGTTATTCCTAAGTCGTAATCCGAGATCAACTCGACCCAATGTCGTTGCCTGAGTTTCGAATCCAGCTGGGTGAAGATATATTTCAAACTTTGGTGATCGGTGAAGATCTCGCAACGATTACCAAGAAGGTAATGTCGCCAAGTTTTGACTGCATGGACTACAGCTGCAAGCTCTAGATCATGTGTGGGATAGTTTTCCTCATGTGGGTGTAATTGCCGTGAGGCATAGGCAATTACCTGACGATCTTGCATGAGTATGCAACCTAGTCCTTGTCGCGAGGCGTTGCAATAGATAATAAAGTCCTTGGAGAAATCTAGTGGTACCAGTACGGGAGCAGATGTCAGGCGTCTTTTCAGTTCCTGAAAGCTGAACTCGCACTGTGGGGTCCACTCGAACTTTTTATCTTTCTTGAGGAGTTCAGTTAGAGGTTTAGCAACCTTGGAGAAATTCTCGACGAAGCGGTGGCAGTAGCTCGCTAAGCCAAGGAAGTTCCGAACTTGCTTGACCATCTCAGGTGGAGTCCAATCAAGGACGGCTTGAACTCGCTCAGGATTGACAGCAATACCCTTACCAAAGATTACATGGCCTAGATAGGTCACTTCTGGCAACCAAAATTCACACTTGGAGAATTTGGCATAAAGGCGATGCTCTCGAAGTTTCATCAATACCAGCCTTAGATGTTTGGCATGTTCCTCTTCATTCTTGGAGTAGATGAGTATGTCATCAAGGTATACTACGACAAATTTATCCAAATACTCCATGAAGACCGAGTTCATTAACCGAGAGAAGGTGGCTGGGGCATTGGTTAAACCGAAGGACTTAACGGTGTACTCGTATTGGCCATAACGAGTAACAAAGGCCGTTTTGGGAATGTCCCCGTTTCTGATTTTTATTTGATGGTAGCCCAACCTCAAATCCATTTTGGAAAAGACTAAGGATCCAGCGAGCTGATCATACAGATCATTGATCCTGGGAAGCGGATACTTGTTCTTGATAGTGACCAAGTTGACAGGTCGGTAATCTACAACCATCCGATCCATTCCATCCTTCTTCTTAACGAAGAGGACGAGGCAAGCCCAAGGGGAGGAACTAGGACGTATGAAACCCTTTTTCAAGGACTCATCGAGTTGGTTCTTAAGCTCGGCTAGTTCTAAGGGTGCCATCTTATAGGGTCTTCTAGAAATTGGAACGGTTCCTGGAACAAGGTCTATCACAAACTCGACATCCCTGTCAGGTGGAACACCTGGCAGTTCTTCTAGAAAGACATCCGGAAAGTCCCAGACTACCGGAATATCTTCAAGGTCTGGAAGGGGGTTGGCATTTAGGGAGTAAAGCTGGCGCTTGGCCACTCGAGTTAAGACATTGACTGTCTTGCCCGATGGCTGAGTAAGTTGAATAGTTCTAGTGGCACAATCAATCTTAGCATAATGAGCTGACATCCAGTCCATACCCAAGATGATGTTTATGTCCGAGGACTTGAGAGATATTAAGGATGCAAGGAAGACAAGTCTATCGACAAGAATTTCGTTCCCATGGCTTACTCTAGAAGTTTGCCATCTAGAGCCAGGGGTTTGAATTTCCATGGTAGTGGGCATGTCACAGAATGTTGTGTTATGCAATCGAGCATAGCTCTTAGATATGAATGAATGAGATGCTCCAGTATCGAAAAGAACATATGCCGGATGGCAATTAACAAGGAGCGTACCAAGGACGATGTTAGGATCCTCATGAGCCTCCTCGGCTGAGACATAGTTGACATGGCCACGTGCAGTGGTGACCGGCTTGGCGTAGAATGTCTTTCCCGCTGGCTTACCACGGCCAACGGACTTTCCAAACTGATTGGGGTTGTTGTTCTGGGGACACTCTCGACTATAGTGACCCGGCTCTCCACACTTGAAACATGTCACAATATTGGGGCGTGGATCAGCATTAGTAGCGGGGCCACCATAGGGCTTGGACGGTGCAAACTGCTGGTTGGGGCGAGGCGCCTCAAAGGATGGCCTCGGAATGAATCTGGGTGGCAGTGCCGTGCTTGGAATCCACACCCGGCGCTTCTGAGATCCAGAGCCGGATGAAGAGCCAAAATCACGAGAGTGCTTGCGTGAAGCATCATAGTCAGACCGGCCTGTCTCAGCACTGATGGCTTTATTGACCAACTTCTGAAAGGAGGTGCACTCGTGTAGATGAAGATCGCGGTGAAGCTCATGGCTAAGTCCCTTGCGAAACCTTGCCTGCTTCTTAGCGTCGGTGGATACCTCTTCAGGAGCATATCTTGCCAGATTCCCAAATTCACGACTATATGCATCCACAGTCAGTCTTCCTTGGGTGAAATTACATAACTCTTCCCTCTTGCGATCCATGAGACCTTCCGGGATGTGATGCTTACGGAAAGCCTCACTGAATTCAGCCCAAGTAGTGATTTCGCCGACCAGGCGCATAGCTTCAGAGTTTTCCCACCAAAGGCTAGCAGGGCCTTCGAGGTGATAGGCAGCATAGGTAACCTTATCAGCTTCGGCTACGTTGGCAGAACGTAGTTTGTGGGTGATGCTGCGAAGCCAGTCATCCGCGTTGAGGGGCTTGATGGAATGGTTAAACTTTGGTGGGTACAACTTGATGAAGTCATTGATTGAAACCAAGTCATTTCGCTGATGGCGTGCAGTGTTCTGCTCAATCCGCTCCAGCAAGCGGTTAGTCTCATGCTTGTTTCTTTTCGCCTCCAACATAACTTCGGCCAGAGAAGGCGGGTGAGGCAGATTTTCACCCGTAACTGCACTGGCTTCCCCCTGCTCCGGGGCGGCAGGGTTGCTGCGGGTGTTGACCATCCTAGGAGAAAACAAGACAACAGTTTAGATAAGGATGGCACAAACTTAGCAAGGAAGTGCAGAATGTAATGGATAACATGGAATGCTAAGATGTTCATTGCACGACATGGTAATATAGAAACTGCCATATATATACCATTGGTCATACACACCATACATAGTTTAGTACAAGCCCAGGCTGGAGTACAACTACGGTGAAAGACATTACATCTCATCGAAGGCATTCCAAGCCCCTATACATTATTTTTCTACACCTCCGAAGCATGATACACACCAAGTTGTATCCCACGGTCACGCAGGACTGTGGAGAATACAACTACTACAATACTAGTGAAACTACTACTAGCTCAGACGGCTCCGTAGTAATCCTCATAGAAGTCGCCACCAAAGCCTAGAAGTGGAACATGATCATCCGGGAACAGATGGTCCTGCGGAGCCTGCACACCATAGGGACTCGGATGTGGCCTTGGTCCCACTTGTGCTGGCAGACGGGGACCATGAGGAGGGGTGATGCCTCCTACATCGCGCCACTCCATACAATCTGGCAATCCAGACCGTACAGGGTACAGATCCCTCATGTCCATGTATCCTGCCTGCACCGCAGGTGCAAACCGAGTCAAAGTGGCCCAATGATCAGAACGAGTGTGGAAAAGCTCCATTCGCAAGGACCGATTTTCGCGGTCCTTATCCTCGGCAGTGGTGCGGAGTAGCGACTCCTCATGTGTAGAGTCATAGTACAAGGCCTGATAGTACCCTTGTGCTCTGGGAAGCGAGGCTGGCATGTATCGGAAGTCGGTGTTCTGTAGCAAGGCAGTCCTGGCTCGAATGATAATCATCATTGAATAGGCTGCATCCTGCACCGACATCTCAATAGTGACCCCAAGTCCATAGGAACAATGAAGGGGCTCAGTGGCTCCAGGATAAGAGGGATATATCCTGACGGTACAGAGGTACTGGCTCTGGTTGAAGTCTCTGAACTGCTCCTCGATGGTATATTCCGGATACCACCAATAGCCTGACTCAACCATCACTCAAACCAACATGGCCGTCTGGCCGGGCACATCAAGGCACCGGGTCAGACGAACCACTTGGTTCTGTGAACGGTGGCCATCTGAAAGCACAGAATAATGCAAAGGCATTAGAATTTTCTAGGGAAAATCGGACAGCATAATGGCTGTAAATGCTCAGAAAAAGATTTGAGACATCCACAACAGTTTGCAATACCACTCAACAACATCATATCAAGGTTCTGATTCAACTGGCAACATACTAAAAGTAGTAGAAACTGTACTGAGGCTTGTAACAACAATCCTATAAGCTACTATGGATTAGTAACACGTGAACCTGATAGAAGAAGAGAGCCTAGTCCTTAACCCACGTTGAATGAGAAGAGAATGACTCAGATCAAAGGGCATAATGTAAAGGAGTAAAAGAGCCTTATGTTCCCTCCCACAATCAATTCCCCTACATATAACTAAAGCACTTCTAGACTCGACATCGACCAGTTTGGCTCAACGAACCTACAGGCAGTCCGGCTCTGATGCCAACGCTGTCAGGACCCAGCCGATTCCAAGTTACATTGATCTAGCTGGTAACACCTCATATCACTTTGCGGCCTCACGCACGGTATTCCCACGGGTGTCGCCTTACCATGGCCCGGGACCATTTGCGCCTTTTTGCTCACGTATATGATAGTGTCGCTAGCATCCATATGATAGAGAACCCGGGCCGACATGGCTAGTCGTGAACCTAAAGTGGCACTAACCCATGGGGACAGGCATACATGAATCAACTTCGAGCATGTCGGTCAGCAGCATGTGAATCCGAGCTGTAGCACTGGGCTAATAGGACTCCGGTAACCCAGGCTGTAGCAGGCTAGGCAGGACGCCAGATGTCACCGCGTGACATTTCCCCAAAGGGACAGACACAGGAACGAAGTGAAACCAATGCTGTCCAGTCAAGTGTCCTGAGCAGTAGTGCTGGGCTAGTAGGACTCCGGTGAACCGGGCTGTAGCGGACTATTATGGCTCATGGAAGCACAAGACTACATTTCCCCATAAGAGAGTCTACCAAGGATAAACCACTAGGTTGTCGGATCCCACACATACCAAGCATTTCAGTCATACACATAATATGTTCGATATGTGCAAATACAACATGGCATCACAACATAACTCTACGACTCAAAGTATTTATTCATTAGGCTCCGAGGAGCGAAATATTACAAACATGGTTCTCATGACCCAACATTCAGAGCATACAAGTCAAACACATGCGGAAGCTTAACATGTCTGAGTACAGACATCTACAAATGAAAAAGGCTGAGAAGCCTGACTATCTACCAGATCCCGCCGAGGACACAGGATCGTAGCTCAGGTATCAAGCTAAACGTCGAAGTCCACACGGAACTACTAGCGAGACTGACGTCTCTCTGCAAAACATAAAATAGGAAAACGTGAGTACAAATGTACCCAACACGACTTACATCAGAACTATCTACATATGCATCGGTATCAATAAAGGGGGGTGGTGGAGTTTAACTGCAGCAAGCCAGCTTTGACTCAGTGGCTAACTTGAACTATGACTACAAGCAACTCTTTTGAGGTGGCGCACACGAGTCCACATATCCACCATATCAATACACCACTATGGATCCGCTCCCGTCTCCCTACGAGAAGGCCATCCATAGCACTCATGCTTATCTTGCGAGTTTTTGAGTATCCACTTTCACTTGTCTAGGAACTATGCAAGGGGTCCAAGTTTCCATATCCGAGGAATCCGGCTATTCGAATAGATAATGATAACCCTGCAGGGGTGTACTTCTTCACACACGCTCCCACCACTTACCGTCGTTTACACGACATGTACTCGGCAACCTTGAAGCGGAAGCCCAACGAGGGTGTCGGCCACGGCCTACCTAAACACTCAAGTCTCTAGTCCAGGTTTATCTCCTATCCAGGTTCCATCCGCAGGGAGTCCGGCTGAGGTTTCCACATACGGCCCCGAACGATGTGTACAGGGTTCCGAGACACCAAACGGGCGCCCGGCATGCCCCGCCACGGTGTATCTACCGCATCATAGCCCACCCCTGGGGTCAGCGCTACGCACGGCCGCCAACACATATCCTACAAACACCAGAAACTAGTTGCAACTCCTGGACAGAGGACTAGGGTGATTAAGAAGCCGAGAGGGTTAATTAAGGATCCCAATGAGTGGTAGTAGCTGTTCATGGATCACAGACACAGAACTCAGTTCCTAAGAACGGTTTCAATGAGACAACCCACCATGTACTCCTACATGGCCTCTCACCTCTACCTTTACCAAATCGTGTTCACACACTTAGCTCACACACAGTAGGACATGTTCACAACTTTCCAATTCATCCCCGATGAATCAGACCTGACACAACTCTAAGCAATAGCAGGCATGACAAACAAGCATCAATGAGTAGGCACAACAGGGCTCAAACAACTCCAACTCATGATAGTGGGTTTCATCTATTTACTGTGGCAATGACAGGTCATGTAGAGGATAAGGGGTTCAACTACCGCAACAAGTAACAGATGAATCGTTGTTGTCCTAATGCAGTAAAAGAGAGCCGGAGCGAGAGAGTGGGATTGTATCGGAATGGACAAGGGGGTTTTGCTTGCCTGGCACTTCTGAAGATAGCAATAGCTCTTCATCGGTGTCATCGAACTAGTCATCGGAACCACGTTTACCGAGAGGGGACAATACTGGCAAACAAGGAAGAAACACAATCAATGCAATGCAACAATATGATGCATGCTCATGACATGGCAATATGCTGTTGACTGAACTAATGCAACTAGCAACCATATTATATGAAGTTGGTTTGAACCCTAGGTTCAAATTCAAACCCCATATGTGCTTTCTTAAATGCCATTTAATTGAATTGTCCTAAACAGAGGATATAAGTTGCTCTAACATGCATGCAAATGCCATAAACATATTCTTTGGATTTTTCTAATCATTTTTCATATATAATTTATTTGATTTGGAGCTATGGTTGATTTTCTATGATTTTTAGAATTTTTGGCTATTTTCTGGAATTTCCAATATAAAAATAAATCTAGAAAATGAATAATTGCGTCAGCACTGCGTCACTGTGACATCAGCGAGTCAAAGGCGCCAGGGCCAGTCAAACTTGACTGATGGGCCCAGTCTGTCAGTGTCTCAGCTAACTAACAGAATTAAGTTAATACTAACTAACTGTCAGTGGGGCCTGGGCCCACATGTCAGTGACCTAAACTAACTAAAATTAGTTACCACTAATCCTAAACTAATTAACAGGATGACCCCACCTGTCATAGGCTTAGGGGGAAGTCAACCTAGCCCACCCAGTCAAGTCCACGGGTCAAACCCACCGACGTTTAGCCGCCAGCGAGGCCAGACGCGCCGGAGGGGCTCAGGTTTGCGTCTCCAGCAACCAAAACGACGGCGGAGAGCAGCTACGTGACGCGGGGAGCGAGCCGCATCGAGTGGTGGCAGTGGGTGGAGCTAGGGTGGCCGGAAACGTCGCCGGCGACGACCTTGGCGGCCGCCTTAGTTCGGGCGAGGTCGAAACCGAGGCTGCAGGGCACGGCGAGGCACGTGGAAAGGTGCTATGGGCTGCTTGGGCTGCGACGAATGCGATGGCGTGCCCGGAATTGAGCCAGCATGGCTGTGGCCAGGACGGCAACGTGCAGAGGCGGCGGCGCATGCGGGCGAGCTCGGTGTGGTCGCTGTGGTGCACAAGAAGGCAAGAGGGGAGGATGGGGAGGTGCAGCAGCTCACGACAGTGACGTAGGAGCAGACGGCGCGGTCGGGGATGAGCTGATGCGGCGACGACGGCGATGGGGATCTGCAGCGGTGCTCGTTGGAGTCGAGCTCGAAGAAGGCGAAGCAGGGTGCGCGAGCGCTCGGGGCTCGGGCTGCTCGACGGAGAGGACGGTGGCGGAGCTCGTGGACACGGCGGGGCGGGGCGAGGACGAGGGTGGACGTGAGAACTACGGTGGCGTGGCTGCGGCAGCGTCGGCCATGGCTTTGGGGGAGCGAGGGAGAGAACAGGAGGGAGGGATGAGGTGTCCAGTGGGTTGGGGCGGCGCCGCGGAGGCGTTTCGAGGCATCGTGCTGGCGCGGGCAACGGCAGGCAGGCAGAGAGATGGCGTGGCGAGCTCCTGTGCTCATCGTCGAGCACCTGTTCGCCTCGCTGGCTAGGCGAAGCAGCTGCATGGAGCGGCTGCTGGGCCGGGCCAGCTAGGTGGGCCGGCTGGTGGGCTTCCAGGTAAGTCTCTGGTGCTTTTCGTTTTCTCTTTTATTTATTTCCTGCTCTGTGTGTTGAAATGGAATAAATACTATTTCATTTCCAAAAACCCTGGAAATATTCAGAGGCACATTTGAGAATATTCTCAACTGCCTAAAAATGCTTCCAAGATTATTTGAGCACTTTAAAATATTTATAGCATTTAAAATGCCCAAATTCAAATACTTATGGCTTGTTCAAAAATCCAGAATGGCTCCATAAATTGCAAGACCATTTTTGGCAGAGGTTTTAGTCAAGACCAAAAATGGTGGGCTTTTATGAAGGGCATTTTGGGTTCATTGAAATTCCAATTGTTGGAAATTACTCTTTTCAGGGCGGTGTTGGGGTTGATTAGGCCCCATTTAAAGTTTAAAAGAAATTTAAACATGATGCACATGTTCATCCAATCCTAATGCATGACTAAAAGCCGGGATGTGACAAAAAGGACTAAGGATATGTTTCTCATTTATGGTGGTGACAAAGAGCTCATCGTAAACGGTTATGTCGATGCAAGCTTTGACATTGATCCGGACGACTCTAAGTCGCAAACCGGATATGTGTTTTTATTAAACGGTGGATCTGTCAGTTGGTGCAGTTCTAAGCAAAGCGTCGTGGCGCGATCTATGTGTGAAGCGGAGTACATAGCTGCTTCAGAAGCAGCAAATGAAGGAGTCTGGATGAAGGAGTTCATATCCAATCTAGGTGTTGTACCTAGTGCATCGGGTCCAATGAAAATCTTTTGTGACAATACTGGTGCAATTGCCTTGGCAAAGGAATCCAGATTTCACAAGAGAACCAAGCACATCAAGATATGCTTCAATTCCATCCGCGATCAAGTCAAGGAGGGAGACATAGAGATTTGCAAGATACATACAGATTTGAATATGAGCATCCAGGTTCCGCTATTGGTTATTGACCGGAGATGAGTCTCGGTCATGTCTACACAGTTCTCGAACCCGTAGGGTCCGCACACTTAACGTTCGGTGACGATCGGTATTATGAGTTTATGTGTTTTGATGTACCGAAGGTAGTTCGGAGTCCTGGATATGATCACGGACATGACAAGGAGTCTCGAAATGGTCGAGACATAAAGATCAATATATTGGAAGCCTATATTTGGACATCGGAAAAGTTCCGGATGATATCGAGCAAAAACCGGAGTACCGGGGGGTTACAGGAACCCCCCGGGGAGTGTATTGGGCCTAATGGGCCTTAGTGGAGAAGAGGAGGGGCGGCCAGGGCAGGCCGCGTGCCCTCTCCCCCTCTAGTCCGAATAGGACAAGGAAAGGGGGGGGGGTGGCGCCCCCCTTTTTCCTTCCCCCTCTCTCTCCTTCCTTCCCTCCTACTCCTACTCTTGGAAGGGGAGGAATCCTACTCCCGGTGGGAGTAGGACTCCCATTAGAGCGCGCCTAGGAGGCAGGCACCCTCCCCCTCCTCCACTCCTTTATATACGGGGAGGGGGCACCCCTTGGAGACAGAACAATTGATCATTGCTCTCTTAGCCGTGTGCGGTGCCCCCCTCTACCATAATCCACCTCGGTCATATCGTAGCGGTGCTTAGGCGAAGCCCTGCGTCGGTAACTTCATCATCACCGTCATCACGCCGTCGTGCTAACGGAACTCTCCCGCGAAGCTCTACTGGATCGTGAGTTCATGGGACGTCAGCGAGCTGAACGTGTGCAGATCGCGAAGGTGCCGTACATTCAGTAATAGGATCGGTTGATCATGAAGATGTATGACTACATCATCCGCGTTGTCATAAAGCTTCCGCTTACGGTCTACGAGGGTACATGGACAACACTCTCCCCTCTCGTTGCTATGCATCACCATGATCTTGCGTGTGCGTAGGAAATTTTTTGAAATTACTACTTTTCCCAACAAATGTTTGGACTAAGCACGGATAAAGAGGGGTTATGATGGAAGACAACGAAGAAGAAGAGGATGATGACAACTATGTGCCCGCTGGATATGGTGATGCTGCAACGGGGGAAGCTGAAGATCAAGAGGAACCAGACGATGTGCCCGATGATGATGTTCGCCGGTTCATTGTTGATGCAAAGAGACAATGCGAAAGTGAAAATGAGAAGTTGAAGTTCGATCGCATGTTAGAGGATCACAAAAAAGGGTTGTACCCAAATTACGAAGATGGCAACACAAAGCTCGGTACTACACTCGAATTGCTGCAGTGGAAGGCAGAAAATGGTGTATCTGACAATGGACTTGAGAAGGTACTGAAAATATTGAAGAAGAAGCTTCCAATGGATAACGAATTGCCCGATAGTACATGCATGCCCTAATGACTGCATCCTCTACCGTGGTGCGTACGAGGATTTGAATGCATGCCCGGTATGCGGTGCATTGCGGTATAAGATCAGACGAGATGACCCTGGTGATGTTGAGGGCGAGTGTCCAAGGAAGAGAGTTCCTGCCAAGGTGATGTGGTATGGTCCTATAATACCACAGTTGAAACGTCAGTTCAGAAACAAAGAGTATGCCAAGTTGATGCGATGGCACAAAGAGGACCGTAAGAAATACGGGAAGTTGAGAGCACCCGCTGACGGGTCGCAGTGGAGAAAAATCGAGAGAAAGTGGGGGGACTTTGCAGGTGACGCAATGGATCTTGTCTACATCATGTCATCTTTCTTAATGCATTACACCGTTTCTCCATGAACTTAATACACTAGATGCATGCTGGATAGCGGTCGATGTGTGGAGTAATAGTAGTAGATGCAGGCAGGAGTCGGTCTACTAATCTTGGACGTGATGCCTATGCAATGATCATTGCCTGGATATCGTCATAATTATTTGAGGTTCTATCAATTTCCCAACAGTAATTTGTTTACCCACCGTTTGCTATTTTTCTCGAGAGAAGCCACTAGTGAAACCTACGGGCCCCGGGTCTTCTTTCTCATATATTTGCTTTGCGATCTATTTTATTTGCTATTTTTATTCAAATCTATTAAACCAAAAATACAAAAATACCTCGCTGAGTTTTATTTCTATTTATTTTATTTAGTGTTTGATCTATCAATCTACCACAATTTACTTCACGCTATTTTGCCTATCTTGAGGCGCCGTACCCCGGAAGGGATTAACAACCCCTTTAACACGTCGGGTTGCGAGGATTTGTTATCTGTGTGCAGGTGTCGTTTACATTGTGATTGCTTGGTTCTCCTACTGGTTCGATAACCTTGGTTTCATGACTGAGGGAAATACCTACCGTCGCTGTACCGCATCATCCCTTCCTCTTTGGGGAAATACCGATGTAGTCCTAGCAGATAGGAGCTTTCTAGCACTATAGCTAGGGAGACATCAACCCTCAACATCACCAGGGTCATCTCGCCTGATCTTATACCGCAATGCACCGTTTACTGGGCATGCGTTCAAATCCTCGTACGCACCGCGGTGGAGGATGCAGTCATTACGGCATGCATGTATCTTCTGTACCTCCAATCCTAGAGGGCATACAACCTTCTTTGCTTCGTACGTACTGTCGGGCAATTCGTTATCCTTTGGAAGCTTCTTCTTCAATATTTTCAGTAGCTTCTCAAATCTGTTGTCAGATACACCATTGGCTGCCTTCCACTACAGCAATTACAATGTGGTACTGAGCTTTGTGTTGCCATCTTCGCAATTTGGGTACAACCCTTTTTGTGATCCTCTAATATGCGATCGAACTTCAACTTCTCCTTTTCACTTTCGCATTGTCTCTTTGCATCAACAATGACCCAGTGAAGATCATCATCGGGCACATCGTCTGGTTCCTCTTGATCTTCAGCATCCACCATTGCAGCATCACCTTATTCAGGAGGCACATAGTTGTCATCATCATGTTCTTCTTCGTTGTCTTCCATCATAACCCCTCTTTGTCCGTGCTTGGTCCAAACATTATAGTGTGGCATAAAACCCTTATGAAGCAGGTGGGTGTGAAGAATTTTCTAGTTAGAGTAAGACTTCGTATTCCCACATATAGGGCATGGACAACACATAAAACCATTCTGCTTGTTTGCCTCAGCCACTTCGAGTTAATTATGCACGCCCTTAATGTACCCGGAGGTGCGTCCGTTACCGTACATCGATTGCCGGTTCATCTGCGTGCATTATATATAATTAAGTGTGTCAAAACCAGTATAGAATATCATGAATACATAAGTGACCAAATTAATAGAAGTTCATCATCACATTAAAACCAAAGTACAGTAGTGATCAAATGTTATTACTGAAAAAATAAATACATAAAGTTCATACTATATAGTTCTCATTGAACAACATATAGCTCTCTAGAGCATCTAATTAAATCATACATTGAAACTATGTAAAACATTTCAATGCAACAACAAATGTGATCATAATCGCAACTAAGGTAACAATTGATTCAAAGACATAATGATACCAAGGCTCGGTATGAATGACATATTTTCTAATCTTTCTAATCTTCAAGCGCATTGCATCCATCTTGATCGTGTGATCATCGACGACATCCGCAACATGCAACTCCAATCTCATCTTCTCCTCCTCAATTCTTTTCAATCTTTTCTTCAGGTAATTGTTTTCTTCTTCAACAAAATTTAACCTCTCGACAATAGGGTCGGTTGGAATTTCAGGTTCACATACCTCCTAGATAAAAATATCTATGTCACGTTGGTCGGCATAATTGTCATAAACACTAAATGAACCAAATAGTTATAAAATATAATATATACCACATCTGAATCATAGACAGGACAAGGGCCGACGGAGGCGGATACCAAAACCACCGTACTATATAATAACAAACAATAAGAAAAGTAAGAAAATTACACAAGTATCTATCTAAATCATACAAGTAAGAACTTTTTTCTTTTAGAAAGAAGATAAGAACAAGAGGCTCACTACGGTGGTGTCGGCGACGAGATCGGCGCGGGCGATCGACGGCAGTGAGGACGGGGACGGGACAGGACGGACCGCCAAACCTAGACAAATCTTGAGGAAAATGGAGCTTGGACAAGGAGCTTAGAGAGGAGAAAGCTTAAGTGTGGCTCGGGCATTTTATCGAACACCTCATGTGCATAGGAGGTGAGCTAGAGCACAACACACCTCTCACACACCTCTCTCAAAAAAATAGAGCAGTGAGCTGAGCTGAGCGCGCGGGCACTATATATAGGATTCTCTTTAGTCCCGGTTTGTTGCTAGAACTGGGACTAAAGGACCCCATTTGGTCCCGGTTCCAACCACCAACCGGGACTAAAGGTTGTGGGCCAGGAGCGAGGCACATTGGTCCTGGTTCGTGTCTGGAACCGGGACCAAAGAGGTCAGACGAACCGGGACCAATGGCCCCCGAGGCCCGGCCAGCGCCCTGGCCTCACGAACCGGGACTGATGCACCCATTATTCCCGGTTCATAGGGGAACCGGGATTAGTGCCCTTTTCAGGCCTGAACCAAAGCCCTGTTTTCTACTAGTGCCCGACCAACTCTGGTAACTTCGAAATGAGGGGGGACATCAATCGACCCCCTCTCGCCCAACCAACTCTTGAGTCCACCCAAACCAGGATTGAAAAAGCGTTGTCGAGGCCACCCCTAACCGGAACAAGTCTAGATATATTGAGGCCACCCAAACCCTGGAAGTATAACCCCGATACGATAACTTCGACATGAGGGGGGACGTCGGACATGCATGAGAGAGGCGGTCCGCAACTAATCCATTGCTCATATATGCATATGATTCCTTGTTGTGATATTAGCTAGGTCTATGTTTGCCACTAATATATCCATCTCTCATGTTTGTATATTGCCATGTTGTAATATTTGCAGAAACTATGGAAAGAGACTTGGAAGAAGAACAATTGTTGGGATATAATCCTCGGCGGAGGTGATCCATTTTCGTTTCTCAATGACACTGATGGTCAGGAAGGAGAGGATGACGGTTCCGGTGATCGCACAATGGAGGAGGAAGGAGATCATGACGGCTCTGGTGACCGAATGGCGGAGGAAGAATGAGATCATGATGACGGCTCCGGTGACCATACGAAGGAGGGAGCTGTTGCTAAGTCCGGCGAGGTATATATATTAATTAAGCCTGTGTTGACTTCATGCATTAATTGTTTTGGTATGTACATATATTAACGCTTCCATCTTATTTTATAGCCCTCCGGATTGAGCCAAACTTCTGTAAAGAGACGAGGCCCGAAGAAAAGGTTATGCCAGGATGAAAAGTTCATGGTCACAGAAATCACGGATGATGGCCAACCGATTGAACCCAAGCGGACCAAGGACGCATTTGTTGGTCTGTGCAGAGCTATTGTTAGCGACGGCGTCCCGATCAGCATCCAGCAATGGAATAAGAGTAAGGATGACCCTGAAGTTTCTTATGTCCAGGATAGACAGAAAGATGATCTTTGGACCTCACTCATGGCAAATTTCATCCTACTGCCAAAGGAGGATCCGAATAAGCCAGTTATAGAGCCAAAGGTCAAGGCGTTTGCTCTTCAGAAGATGGTAGATCTATTCAGGAACTGGAAGAAAGAGTTGAACACAACGTTTGTCGACAAAGGGAAGACTCCAGAATTCACCGGCCGATATGAGAAGATAAGCGATCACTGGCCCGCATTTGTGGCCTGCAAGAAATCGGATAAGGGTAAGAAAAGGTTAGAGACAAACAAGAAAAATGCTGCAAAGAAGAAGTATCACCATCACAAAGCCCGACTGTTTGGTACAAAGCTGAGCAAGACCTGCTTGCTAAAGGGGTCCAACCAGCGACATTGAATTGGCCAGACCGTTCAAGGACTTGGTTCTTCGGGGTTGGGGAACTTTGGACCCAGAAACAGGGGAGTGTCGTTGGACGGACGAGAAACTTGCAATACCCATCAAGAAGCTTCAGCAATATATTAGTGCAGCGCAAGAAGGGATGTTCAATCCCGACGGAGAGATGGACGAGCTGACTGAGGCCCTCGGGAATCCTGAGCATCCTGGACGAACACGAGGCACACCTGGCTCCGTTCCGTGGGTGGTTTGGTTTCCCCGCAGCGGTGGTTACAGAAGCCGGGAGAGAAAGAGAAAAGCGGAGGTGAGTGAAATGCAGAAGCTAAATGCAAGAATAGCAAAGCTAGAGGAACTGGCAGCTGCCGGCCAACCATCTCAGCGGCACGAAGCTACCCCACCATCTTAGCAGAGTAGCAGCGTGGCTTCCACATAGCTCGTTCAGCCTGATTTCAGGGCTCCTCGCTACCCCGTGGATACTATCACAAAGGATTAACTTTGCGAGCTAATGACGAAATGCCAGAACCTCACTTTGAAGGCAGTTGTCGGCTTTGTTGCACCTCCTCAAGTTGACAGAACTTTTCACTGTCGTCCGATTCCACATGGCTATGCTGTTCTGACGGCGGATGAAATAATGGAGAGATTTGAGGAGCTGGAGCTTGACCACCCTACATGTGAAGGGGAGAATCATCTGGTTTATGCTTTGAGGAGTACCTGTCTATGGAGGAAGGAGTACATCAAGCTTCCAAACTGAACGCCTCCTCCTCCTCCTCCTCCGGCGAGTCAGGGCACTCCGCCTCCTCCAGCGAGTGACCAGGGCACTTTGCCTCCTCCGGCACGTGAGGGCACTCCGCCTCCTCCTCTGCCTCCTCCGGCGTGTCAGCGGACTCCCTCGCGTCAGCAACTGCGGAAGAGAGACGCCGCCGCTCTGGCGGCTAGCAGTACAAGCAGAGGCGGGAAGCAATTCAGATACGGTCCATCTCTTAAGGCTCCGGAAAAGTTACCATATGAGAGGACCGACAAGGAAAAAGAGGGCATCTATGCTGCCCAAGTGAGGGACCATTTTGCAAATAAACCTCCACCTCCGAAGGAAATTGTAGATACGGTGAAAGCGAAGCGCACTATCGATGCCCTGAAGCGACCACCACCGCCTCCGCCGGATTCCAACTATCTCCGCTATCTTACAAAGACATATCAAAATGTGCGACGATCAGAAGTACTTCGAGTGATGCAATGTTAGCAGAACGAAGAAGTGGGAAAAAATTCCCCAGCTCGGCGAACAGGCAAACCAATCGTCCCCCCTGCTCAAGGTGTCTAGTGATATCGTCGCTAATCATCCGGGGATGGTGCCCGGTACCAATCCTGCTGATTACCTGAGCGATGATGTAGAGATTGAAATAATGGAGGTGGACACCTTCAGATACCAGTACGGGAAGCCTCTCGTCAAACCTGATCATCCTCCTCTCAAAACGATGATGCGAAGATTGCATGAATGGTACATGAAACCTGCAGCGAGTCTGGGAAGGATAGTTTGATGCCGAGAAATAAAGTAGAGCACAATCTCGTTGGAACTAAGCTGTTGCGTGTTGAATTTGTGGATTTATTCCAGTTATACAATCAATTGGCCGTCGACAAACAACTCATAACTTGCTACTGTTTGTAAGTATTACTTCTGATATTAAGTCTCTATATATAGCTCAGCTCTTTCATTGCATCTATATATAATTATCCTCACTATATTATGCAAATTGAATATCGTCGAATGCCGAAAAGCACAAATCTATGACATTGGGTTCGTTAACCAAAATACTATAATGAATGGTCGGTTAAAAATAGAGTCAAAGATACTGAGGACAACTTGCTACAATCCTTGCTTCCAAATCAAAACAAAGGGAAAATAATCTTTTCTTACAACTTCCGGTGAGTGTTACTGTCTTGTGCATATTCGGTTTCGCTTACTCGAGGTTATAGTAATGTAATTAATGAGTTATCCATGCATGTGCATCTTCCATTTTATTATGCTAGAGATTAAGCTTGACAGGGGAGTACTAACTGTCTTAGACCCGAGATGAAAATATCTCCTAGACTATGCGGACATGACTGAAATGCTCCGGAAGTAAGTTCAATCGATCATTATTGCACCACATCGGCAACTTTGTTCATTTCCTGATATAAAGTAATTATTTTCTTTGTCTGGCAGGGCTTGGAAAGAGTTCACCGGAATTGTTCCGGGACTACCGAGGGAGCTGCGATTTACACACCTAAAAGTAAGTACTACTACATATTTCCGCCCATCGCCCATTGATTCTAGATTCATCAATACCATTTATCATGCTTGATTATCAGTTTGATTGAACTCTATTTCTCGTAAAGTGCTTGTGGCAGGAATCTGGGAATGATTTTTGTGGATACTACGTTTGCGAGTTCATCTACAACGCGACCTCTCAGGAGGGCTACTCTGAAAGACAATATGAAGTACGTAAACAATAATATTCATAATTTTATTTTATTACCATCATTTGTGTCGAGTTTCATTCATATATATGTATTGACCCACTTTTTTAAATTAGATCTGGCAGATGCGGGATGAACTCCTACCACATGATCACATACGAGCAATCCAAGAGGAATTGGCGGGATTCTTTCTTGACCAAGTCATCAATGAGAAGGGAGAATACCATGTGAAAATTGATATAGACCTTAGATGTTAGGGATTGTAAGAGGTGCTATATTGTATATATGTAGCTAGTAGCGTCGGACAGATATACGAAAACTTGTTGTTCAACCATTCTCTCGGAGAAAGAGAGGTCACTTATCTCTGTATATGTTCATGACGATCTTGTGTAATTAATGGTTCCTTCATTTGCTTA
This sequence comes from Triticum aestivum, assembly GCF_018294505.1. Lineage (NCBI taxonomy): Eukaryota > Viridiplantae > Streptophyta > Magnoliopsida > Poales > Poaceae > Triticum > Triticum aestivum. The sequence continues at coordinate 622,315,661 of NC_057809.1, forward strand.
CTAGCTAGCGTGTCGAGTTCTCTCTATATGTATAGTAGCTAGCGTCGACCACGCACGGAGATAAAGAGAGGTCACTTCTCCCTATTAGCTAGCTAACATAATATGAAACCCCTAAATTAACCCTAACCCCCCCCCCCTTCAAAAAAAAACCCAGCGGCTGCGAGCTGCTGACGCGTGGATGCCTTTTGGTCCCAGTTGGTGTTACCAACCGGGACTAAAGGTCCTCCTGCCTGGGCGCCCCACAGTGGCCACGTGGAGCCCCTTCTATCCCGGTTCGTAAGCGAACCGGGACTAAAGGTTTTGGGTTTTAGTCCCGACCTTTTGTCCCGATTCCAGAACCGGGACTAAAGACCCTCTGGAACCGGGACTAGTTCTCTGTTTTCCACTAGTGTGTGGAAGATGGTGGATCGTGTGCTGGTTCGTGGTACGTGGATGGCAGGTATGATTTCCTCTTCCGATGTATTATTCATGTGGGTGTGCCAGATCTGGAGTTTGATGGCGTGACCGTGTTGTTGCCCCCGATTCGTTTAACGGCAATGGTTTCGCCTTTAACGATCCACCTTAAAGGTCTACAAAGCAGCATATCAGCGATGAACCAATCTCGGGTATGGAGATGATACGTCTTTTTTTTTTCTTCGGTGGTTGTTGTGATGGTGCTAGAGGCAGCTGACGCGCATTGGTGTCAAGCTCAGAGGTTTCTTTATGCAAAGGCTAATTTTCTGCTATTTGTTTAGTTTTGTCATGTTGGTATGTACATGGCTTGTACTATGATTTTCTTATGATATAAATGAGACACGTATTATCATGCAAAAAAATGCGTAATACATGCATGCATGGTTAGTTAGGTATATCGTTGCCGGCCAGCCGCAAATACTCAAATGCGTACTCATACATTCGGCTATTTGAAAGGGTATGTCGTATGCCGCCAGAGCGAGTATCTACGTATCTACTGGCCAAGCTTACGTGCATGGGCATATAGTCGATGCAAAACAAAACAAAAAACGGTAGTAGTACGTAGGGCCCCTTGCCATGCATGCATGTGATCGGCTAATGAAAAGACCAATTGTCAATTATCTATACATGTACAAGTGTGCACTTGTCTGGATAATCTGCACTTCAAACTCATCAAATACAAAAGAAAATTATGTCAATCCTTAAAATTAATTAGAAATAACTCATCAAACGAATGCCCCCTTACCGAGTTGAGCTTGAGTGCGGTACAAATCAAGCTTAACTCGGTGAATATTTGTTTTTTTTTTACTTTCATATGCAGCCTGAAGAACTGATTGGGGGGTGACATCTCTGTGATGATTGTGCGCCCCGTTTCAAAGATGATTAGTACCAATGTGATTTAACATAAGCATGTCCATCCACATTTGTGTTCTCTAGGGAGCTCGTTGGATCATATAACACGCACTATGCTAGCCAACGAAGCAACCATTTTTCGTCTTCATTCCATGACGAAACATCATGTCTTCTTCTGAAAACAAAAATAAAGAAAATTTACCAACGTCCTCGTGGCCGTCTAGCTGCTATGGCGCCAACCGACTTAATTAGAGGGTTTCGCAGATTCATCTTGTATAAAAAATCACGTCTACATTAAAAATGTATATTGTATACTAAAAAAGTAGACATGTGTTACAAAAATAAAAACCAATGAAAACCAACAAAGTAGAAAAAAGGTAAACCAAATACGGTGCAACTGGGAAAACAAACAAAACCATTGAAAAACAAAGAAAAACAATGTAAACCGAGAAGGAAACCAAGAAACCTGATGAAAAAACAAAGAAATGGGAAAACCGAAGAAAAACGAGTGAAGAAACAAAAAACAAATGGAAAAGAAAAATGGAAAATAAAACCTACAAAAAGTCAAGCCAAAACCAGTACAACGACCAAATAAAACCACAAGTTTCTCTATCGAAACCAGCAAACGAAAAAATGACACAAAAAATGGGCCAACTCAATAGCTACACATGTGGAGGAATCCTTCAGGCGAGACCGACGCTATACTCACAATAAGCGAGATATAGCCTCCGTGCCCCTTGGAGGGCTCCCACAGTGGTTAGTTTGTTGGGTCGGGGAGCACGCCAAGTGGTGCTCCCAGCCGCCGTCATGTGTCGCATGTTAGAACACCCTGTTGTTTTCTGAGTTTTTTGGATTTGCGGCTTTTGCTTGGTCTTCCCTAGTGTTTAGCAAATAAAAAGTTTTTTGAAGATGTGGTTTTTCAGTTGTGCTTCCCGTAAAGGGAAAAGCACAGTCTGGGCTTCCTGAAAAGGAAAAAACATAACTTATTCTTCCGTGAGAATCATGGCTCTACTTCCATAAAAAGGGAATAGCAAAGTTTATGCTTCCCTAAAAAGGAAAACACACAACTCTGCTTCCCAGAAAAAAATGCAGAATATGCTTCCGCAAAAGGTGAAAAGCACGTCATGTGCTTCCACGATGTGCTTCTTGATAATTGGAAAACACAACCCATTCTTCCACAAGAAACGCAATTGTGCTTCCAGAAAACGAAAAAAGCATAATTGTGCTTTCGATTTCCCTTTTTTGAGGGTTTCGATTGTTTTCTGGTTTTTGGCCTTGTTTTTTTTTTGTTTCCTGTTTTTTCACAATTCCCGGTATTTTCCTTGTTTTTTGGTTGAAACCTATTAACATGGGAGCTAATTTTTGGAGATCTGAACGCGAGAAATCCAATGGTGTAAACGGTCCGTGATTAGGGTGCATGGTTCAAGAGATGATCGCGCAAAAGTGGTCGCGGCAACACATGATTGACTTCAATGAGCTCTGGGGTGAATATTCACCCTAGCTCTTACCAATGTTGGTTATACCTGGCAATACGATGTTTCTTTGCCATTAACTTGTTAAAGGCATTGCTCGGATGTGCTAGGTCTGGTTCTTGAGGCTAAAAATCTAGATTCTGGCCTTGGTGGTTGGATCCGATGATGGTGGCGCTTTGAGGCATATATAGCTCCCTTCCTAAAGGCTTTGCTATTGAAAAAACCTTGTTGTCCTTGTGGTGTCATGGGATGGTTTGTGTAGATATGGTCATAATTGTGGTTTGCCGATCATGGATTTGTCTGCTTTGAATTTTATTTTATTTTTCCTCGCTTAGGCATATCCTTGGCTTATATGACTTTGTATTTGTTAGCTTGTTTTTTTTGTACGCATCCATTACTGTTGGTTGTGTGCATTCTATCTGTGCAGATGCCAGGTGTGCACTCATTGTATTTGTATCCTCTTAATGCTTCATTTTGGGTGAATAAAATTCACCCTTTATTAAAAAAAACATCACTCCGATATATAAATAGAACGTGTGGGAATTCAGTAAATTTCTGCAATGGGGACCAATAAGTTACAATCTAATCGATTTTGCTGGTAGCGTTTTCACCAAGGAAGAAAATAGCGCACTATTCAAAATAGTGCCAGCCCTGAAAATATGCTATTAACATGTTATAGCGTGCTATAGCATGCTATTAGCTGAGACATTATCTAATCAATTTAGCGAGACAATTCTATATACGCTATAGCGCGCTATTTTTTCTAGTGGTTTTCACAGGTCATCAGAACAAAGGCGAGTGACAGTAGTATTGCAGCCCCAGAAGATCCTATCTGAATACTTTCCCGATGTGACCATGTCCACATAACACCCAAGAATATAATATAAACATGATAAAGTTTTAAACACAACCAAGCTGACATAGATTTATATTAGACCATGTAATAAATATGTATGCGGTCTTCATGAAGCATCAAACGCAACCAGATGGTAAGACTGAAATCATCATTACGTGTAGAGCTGGTACCATGGATGGATGCAGCAGGACAAGTTTACAAGAATATATATATCACGGTTATGGCAGGACTGTTGTTTATATGACAGAAGAAGAGATGTATCAACTTTCAAGCAAACTAAAAAGAAACTTAGTGAATGCCGCTCTCTGTCCACGCACGCAGCACGCACGGTAAAAAAGAAAAAGAAAAGAAAAATGTCTTCTATGGCATGAGATATGTGGTGAGCGCGCATGGGATGAGGTTTGGGTAGTTGGGTGAACTCCTGTCTGTAGAGAATGGCATAGGCTCATGTGGCAGGGACTTTGTGTTGGTGTCAACTTGGATCATCCAGGCGGTTTCGTCCTGGGGGCGGCGGTTCTTGAGCATGGACATGAGGTAAACAGCGTTCTTGTCATGGCCGTCACACGGGGAGAGAACGGGGGTGCACGTTTGCAGGTCCTTCCATGAAACAATATTTCCGAGTTGATCGGAATGGAGTATGGTTCCTCTCTGCCAATGTCCCCAAGTGAGGGCCCTAAACCAAGTGATGAGCCGCCAGCCGACGACCTCGTATTCGACTTTCTCCGGGACCATGGCTGATTGGGAATCAAAGAGCAGAAGCAAGGTGGAGGGATCGTGCACGACCGGTGTTGCTTTGGGCTTGGGCCTCAGCAGCTGCTCGATCTTGTTAGACTGTATTTACATGTGTATATTGTAACGTTGTATACCACCTCATTATATATATATGTGATAGGCCACCCCTAGAGGGTCGTGCCGGTTCCCCCCAAAGTCTATTGTCTTACATGGTATCACGCTAGGTTACGTCCGCTTCCGCCTAAAAACCCTAAACCGCCGCCGCCGCCGCCGCCGTCGCCCGACTGCTATGACGTCCGCCGCTGCGTCCGGCTCCACCGCCACCGGTTTTCTGCCGGCCTCCCTCACGGCACTTCTCTCGAGGCCGTTGGATGCCGCCTCCCTTCAGGCGCCGATCGGGACACGGAGCGTCGGCTCCCTCTTCGCGCTCCCGCCGGCTGCTACTTCGCCCGGGCAGGCGCTTGTGGCTCACACCACCGCCGCCTCGTCAACCGCGGCTGTCGCGCCCTCGGCCACTGCGCCGCTGGTGGCGAAGGACGTCGCGCTGGCAGGCTTCGCGGCGTCAACCGCGGCCATCGCGCCCTCTGTCACCGCGCCGGCTGCCCCTCCGACTGTCTCCACGGTGTTCTCACCTCAGCCAGTCTCCTCGATGGGATCGCAGCCGCCGCCGCCGCTTCACTTCGGCCATCTCATCACCATCAAGTTGTCGTCGGACAATTACATCTTCTGGCGCGCGCAGGTTCTTCCGCTTCTTGGGAGTCACTACCTGCTTGGCTATGTCGACGGCTCCTCTCCCTTGCCCTCCTGCGCTGGTTGACAGCGTGCATGGTCCGGTCTATAATCCGGCTCACCGTGTCTGGACAGGGCAGGATCAGGCGAACCTCTCCTCCATCCAGGGGTCGCTCTCTCCGGCCGTTGCTGGGCTTGTTGTCTTCGCCAAGACGTCCCACGAGGCATGGACTATTCTTGAGCGCTCGTTTGCGGCACAGTCGCAGGCTCGTGTATCTGGGCTCCGTCGCCAACTTGGGGAGTGTCAGAAGCTTGACTCCACCGCCACTGAGTTCTACAACAAAGTCAAGAGTCTCGCCGACACGCTGGCCTCCATTGGACAGCCCCTCACCGACTCCGAGTTCAACTCGTTTATTGTCAATGGTCTTGATGAGGAGTATGACGCCCTAGTCGAGATCATCAATGAGAGGGGCAACTCCACGCCCATGCCAGCACACGAGGTCTTTTCACGCCTCCTGCTTACTGAGCAACGAGTCGAGACGCGCCGATCCAGGGGCAACGGCGCCCTCTCGGCAAACGCCGCCACCAAGGGTGGTCGCTCCTCTGCTTCATCCAGGGCTCCTTCGGGGCAGTCACCACCACCCGCCTCGGCCCCTCCTCCTACTGCGACGCTACCAGGGGCTGGCAGTCCTCGTGTGTGCCAGCTTTGTGGTCGCGATGGGCACTGGGCCTCGAAGTGTCACAAGCGCTTCCAGCGGGGTTTTCTTGGTCTTGGCAATGACGGGAAGGATACACGCAACTTTGCTCGTCAGGTCGCCATGGCTGATCGTCCGCCGCCGCAGAAGCCACAGGGACACACTCAGTCCTACTCCATTGATCCCCACTGGTACATGGACTCTGGGGCGACAGAGCACCTGACCAGTGAGATGGGGAAGCTTCACACTCGTGAACCCTACCATGGCTCCGACAAGATCCACACAGCCAATGGAGCAGGTATGCACATCTCTCATATTGGTCAAGCATCACTTCTCACTAGACATGCCAATAGGAGTCTTCAACTTCGCAATGTTCTTCGAGTTCCATCTGTGACACGTAATCTTCTTTCAGTTCCTAAACTCACTCGTGATAATAATGTGCTTTGTGAATTTCATCCTTTTGATCTTTTTATTAAGGATCGGGGCACGAGGGACATTCTTCTTAGTGGGCGGCTCTGCCAAGGTCTCTATCGTCTGGAGCATCCTGGCGTCGCTCGCGTCTTCAGTGGAGTTCGGGTATCTCCGTCACAGTGGCATGCTCGTCTTGGTCACCCGGCCACACCTATTGTCCGGCATGTTTTGCGTCGTCATGAGCTTCCTAGTGTGTCTAGTAATAAAGATGTAGCAGTGTGTGATGCTTGTCAGCAGGGGAAGAGTCATCAACTTCCTTTTTCGGAGTCCAGTCGTGAGGTGAAACATCCTTTAGAACTTGTGTTTTCAGATGTATGGGGTCCTGCTCAGACTTCTGTTAGTGGTCATAATTATTATATCAGTTTTGTTGATGCTTACAGCCGCTTTACCTGGCTTTATCTTATCAAACGTAAATCTGATGTGTTTGACATTTTTGTTCAGTTCCAAAAACATGTTGAACGCCTTCTCAAGCACAAAATTGTTCATGTTCAGTCGGACTGGGGTGGCGAGTATCGCAACCTCAACTCCTTCTTTCAGTCGCTTGGGATCACTCACCGTTTAGCATGTCCACATACACATCAGCAGAATGGTTCAGTAGAACGTAAGCATCGTCACATTGTTGAAGCTGGTCTGACTCTTTTGGCCCATGCATCTGTTCCGTTTCGTTTTTGGAGTGATGCTTTCACCACTGCATGTTTTCTCATCAATCGTACTCCCACTCGTGTTTTGAATATGAAGACTCCCATTGAAGTTCTCCTTAATGAACAACCGGACTACACCTTTCTCAAGGTGTTTGGGTGTGCTTGCTGGCCCCATCTCCGTCCATATAACAAGCGTAAGCTCGAGTTTCGTTCCAAGAAGTGTGTTTTTCTTGGTTATAGCTCTCTTCATAAAGGATACAAATGTCTTCATGTTCCCACTAATCGTGTCTACATCTCTCGGGATGTTGTGTTTGATGAGAATGTTTTTCCCTTTGCCAAACTCCCTGTGTCCACTACCGAGCCACCTGTCATGCATTCATCCTCTGTTGCTTCTGACCAATTTGATGATGTTGCATATTCTCCTCTATTGTTGCCTAACCATGGTGCAGGCACTGGTCGTGGGGCTCGTTTGGAGATTCTGGAAGCGCCATCTTCCTCTTCGTCGCCATCGCCTTCATCCTCGGCACCTTCTGTTGTGCATGAGGAGCACATGGTGCCCCTGCATGGCCTCGGTGTCCGTGCTCATGCACGGCCGATCGACGTCCTGGCCCGGTCGCCTCTGGCTTCTGGGCTGCCTTCGCCATCGTCGCGCCCTGCAACCCCGCCGACTGGGCCGGCCTCCTCGGTCCCCGTCTCGCCCAGGGCGTCGGGGCCGTCATCACCAGGCCTGGCCTCGCCCGCCCCTGCCTCGCCCAGGGTGTCTGGGCCCTTCTCACCAGGGCCGGCCTCGCCTGCTCTCGCCTCGCCAAGGCCGTCTGGGCCGGTGTCACCGGAGCTGGCCTCGCCCACCCTTGGTTCGCCCATGGCCTCTGAGCCCCTGTCGTCGGGCCAGTCTTCGCCATGCAGCCCGGAGTCGTCTGTCCCGAGCTCGCCTGAGGTGATTCCTGCATCTCCGGCGACCGTCACGTCTCCGTCACCTTCGCCTCCGCCGGCTCCTGCTGCTGCTCTACGTCCACATACACGCAGTCGGAGTGGCATTTTTCAGCCTAAGCAACGTCACGATGGCACAATTGCTTGATTAGCGGCGTGCATGTCTGCTGCTCTCGCAGATCCATCCTCTGAGCCACGCACGTATCAAGCTGCTATGCGCATTCCTCATTGGAGAGAGGCCATGGAGCAGGAGTATCAAGCGCTTCTTCGCAATCAGACATGGACTCTTGTTCCTCCACAATCACGGGTAAATGTCATTGATTCCAAATGGGTTTTCAAAGTGAAGAGGCATTCTGATGGGTCCATTGAGCGCTATAAGGCTCGTCTGGTTGCTCGTGGTTTTCGACAGCGTTTTGGACTTGACTATGAAGACACCTTCAGTCCAGTGGTCAAGCCTACTACCATCAGACTTCTTCTCTCTCTGGCTGTTACTCGAGGTTGGTTTCTTCGTCAGCTTGATGTTCAAAATGCTTTTCTTCATGGTGTCTTGGCGGAGGAGGTTTACATGCGCCAGCCTCCGGGTTTCTCTGATCCGGATCGCCCTGATCATCTCTGTCGTCTGTCCAAGGCAATTTATGGTCTGAAGCAGGCTCCTCGTGCTTGGCATGCTCGTCTTGCAATGGCTCTTCGTGCTCATGGTTTTGCATCATCAACTGCTGACTCCTCATTGTTTCTTCTTCAAAGGCCTGAGGTTACTATGTACTTGTTGGTCTATGTAGATGATATCATTTTGGTCAGCTCCTCTCAGTCGGCTGCTACTGCGCTTGTTCGCTCACTTGGTGCTGATTTTGCGGTCAAGGACCTTGGGAAGCTTCATTACTTTCTTGGTGTGGAGGTTACTTCTCGTGCTGCTGGCCTTGTTATGACGCAGAAGAAGTACTCTCTGGATTTGTTGCAGCGAGCTGGGATGCTTAAGTGCAAACCGACGACTACACCCATGTCTACCACTGATAAGCTCAATGCTGTTGATGGTGTGCTTCTTTCTTCTTCTGATGCGACCGAGTACCGGAGTATTGTTGGTGGGCTCCAGTACTTGACGATCACGCGACCAGACATTTCCTATGCTGTTAACCGAGTCTGCCAGTATCTGCAGTCACCCCGTGACACTCATTGGTCTGCTGTTAAGCGGATTTTGCGCTATATTCGTTTCACGGTGGCTCATGGTTTGCATATTCGGCCGTCTGACTCTGGTTGTCTTTCAGCATATTCTGATGCAGACTGGGCTGGCAATCCGGATGACAGGCGATCCACGGGGGGTTATGCTGTCTTCTTTGGCTCTAACCTGATTGCCTGGAGTGCTCGGAAACAGGCTACTGTCTCGCGTAGCAGTACTGAGGCTGAGTATAAGGCTGTGGCCAATGCCACATCAGAGATTATCTGGGTACAGTCCTTGCTTCAGGAGTTAAGTATACCCCAATCACAGCCTCCTGTTCTTTGGTGTGATAACATCGGTGCTACATACCTTTCTGCAAATCCGGTATTCCATGCCCGAACGAAACACATTGAAGTTGACTATCACTTTGTGCGTGAACGTGTCTCTCAGAAGCAACTACAGATCAAGTTTATTTCTTCCAAGGATCAACTTGCTGACATCTTCACCAAGCCATTGCCTTTGCCACAGTTTGAGACTTGCAGGCGCAATCTTACCCTTCTAGATTCATTAGAAAGTGGCTAAGATTGAGGGAGGGTGTTAGACTGTATTTACATGTGTATATTGTAACGTTGTATACCACCTCATTATATATATATATATGTGATAGGCCACCCCTAGAGGGTCGTGCCGGTTCCCCCCAAAGTCTATTGTCTTACAGATCTCGACACACCTGATGTAACCGTGGCCGAAGGTGACGTCGCGCAGCGACCGCGCCGAGGAATAATCCTTGCCGTAGGTCTTGGTTGCCGGGCAGTGGTGTCGGCATGGGGACAAAGCGAGCCGTGACTTTGGGGTCGTCTTTGACGACATCGCAGATGAGGATCCCCTCCCAGAGATCGACCCAGCCTAGTAGTCCGTCTCCGAGAGCGATCACCTTGTCGGGGCAGACACGGTGGGGCTTCCTGGTCCACCTGTAGTCCACCGCTAGCCGCCGGCGGTTACAAGTCCAAGTGGAGCGCACGTAGCTGTAGAGATGAAGGTCGTACTGTGCATCCACCTCGTAGTTGTAGCTGAGAGCGGCCAGGACGAAGCCGTTGTTGCTGCTGTCAGTGGAAGTGGAGATGCCATAGGGTTCCATCAGCGGTTGATGGTCGTCGTGGATGTCCGGGACAAGGGCGAGCGACGGCAGCCCTCTGGCGGAGGCGGAGTAGACCAACCACAACAAGTGCTTGCAGGTGGTTAAGCCGACTTGGATGAGGGCGAGGTCCTCGGCCGAGGAGACGATCTTGGGGATGGAGTCCAACACCAACTCCAAGGGGGGGTCGCTATGACTATGAGCAGCAGATGCAGAATCGGGGCAGACGGAGATGCACCAGTAGGAGCGGCGCGGGGGGTCGGCGAGGAGAAAGGTTACCTCGATGGTGGTGCGGCCGTCGGGCATTAGGGTTTGGGCGGTGGTGCGGTTACGGACACCGCCGGGGGGCACCATGTAGGCGAGCGACTCGAGCAGCGCCCAGCTGCTACTGCTAGGGCTAGGAGGGCGGTGGGTGTTGCCGGAGGAGAGGAGTTCAAGGGCGTCCGGCGGAAGGCACAGGGAGGCCTCGAACCGGGGATCGTCTTCCGGCCTCACCATCTTCTTCTTCTTCTTCTTCTTCTTGTCTTCCTTCCTATTGGTATATTGGTATTTGGTTGGTTGATAAATAGGCGGGCCGGAGGGAGGGCTCCAAGACTTTGCATGCTGGATGATCCGTGGTTTGGAGGACTAGTATTTATGGATGATGAGGTTGATTCCGGTTCAGATCAGAAGATGAAATAGCTACGGATAGGAACTCGGAATCGGATGGACTACTTCATCGCTCGCTGTTTTCTTACGTTATTATTGGATTGGAGGAAACTCATAACTGCATGCGTGCCCACACATCACGTCATTTGTGACAAACTAACAAGTCCATTTTTTTTGACGCCAGTGCAGGTAGGGGGCCACAAAACCAGCGCCGCCAGCCTCCCTCGGCCATTCTCCTGCCGCCGCTGCCGCCGGCGAGGTCTGCGGTGGCGGCAGGCCCGGTGCCAAGGCGCTAGGTCGGGCAGATCTGCAGCGGGATCCCCTTGAGACGGCAGGGGCGTCTCTTGTGGTGCGCCCGTGGGCAGCAAGCAGGGCGGCGCCCCTAGCCTGTGCGGCGGCGGCCATTCGTGCATGAATGGTGGCAGCACTCCATGGATGAACCGGTGGATGGCTCTGCCTGAAGATGGGTCGTGGCGGCCACGGATCTGGCGTCCCGTCCAGATCCGCCGTGGCCTGGTCTTGGCCGGCCGGCGGTGCGTGGAGGTACCGGTGAGGGTATGGAGGATCTCTGTCGGAGTACCAGCGGCGGTATACGTCTTCATGGCGAGACTCCACGCGGTTCTAGCCAGCCACGAGATCAGGACGACACGGCTTCCGGCGAAAATCGCGCCTGACTGCGGTCTTGGCGGACGATGGCGGTGTCTCTGACGTTGTTTCCTTCTCGAGGCATAGTCGTTGCAGGTCACGTCCACCTGATTTGGAGGTTTCGAGGGAAATTCTAGATCTGGGTTTACCGGATCGGACGATGACGATGTTTCGATGTCGTTCTCCATCCTGGGGGCATCATTTTGGACCAAGTGCGGGCTGGAGGGGATAAGAGGAGGAGCGGCGAGGCATCTGACACGTCGACAACGGCGAGTCTCAGCGGCATGGAGCAGCGGGGTCTCACCGGTGAGCGTGTGGTGATGGACGAGCGCAAGATGGTGGCGTTGTCTGGCGTCGTGGTGGTGTCGACGACAGCTAGACCGGGCAAGGTTGATGCAGCAGTACAACACTAAAGATGGATTTGTGGCAGGTGGCTGCGGCAGTCTCATACCCGGCAGGCGTCCTAGTTGAGGAGTGTGCCGGACTGGTGGGTGCCCCATACCCGGCAGGCATCCTGGTTGGGACCAAAGGTCTTAGATTTTGGTTTGGCTGCGAGGTATGTTTGGTATTAGGCCCAGACTATCGGCATCCATTCATCAACTAGATATGAGTAGCGACAGATGTTGCCTAGACGGTGGCTTTAGTCTTACTGTTGTATGACTTTGTAAGGTCTTGTGTGAATAATTAATAAAGTGGTTGCATGCATCGTCCATATGCAGAGGTAGGGGGTCCTCCTCCTTTTTGAAAAAAATGATTTTAGGAAGCGAAACCAATCTTTAAACCATCTCCATCTCCACTGCTATTAAACAATCTCCACTAGTATTAAACAATCAACAGTTTTGCTAGAACTCATCTAGATGAGATTTAATTTGGTCTCATTCTCATTTTATAGCCATTGGATGTGATGCTATAAGATGCATGTGTGCTGACATGGGTTGTATATATTCTTGTTTTTCAAGTGAATGCGACCAAATTATATCTCATCTAGATGAGTTCTAGGTACTCCCAACAATCAAACAAAAACTTTCTTATATGCACTCCGCAGGTAGTCCCACAACACCGCACGAACCAATTAGCACCATGCGATTAGGCCCACAAATCTTAATCTAACAGTCATGATTTATCTAATAACGGGATGGTGTGGACTAATCAATTTCCATTGACTGACCGTACTCCACCAGCAACTACTTGAAGGAAATATGCCCTAGAGGCAATAATAAAGTTATTATTTATTTCCTTATATCATGATAAATGTTTATTATTCATGCTAGAATTGTATTATCCGGAAACATAATACTTGTGTGAGTACATAGACAAACTAAACGTCACTAGTGTGCCTCTACTAGACTAGCTCGTTAATCAAAGATGGTTATGTTTCCTAACCATAGACATGTGTTGTCATTTGATTAACGGGATCACATCATTAGGAGAATGATGTGATTGACATGACCCATTCCATTAGCTTAACATCTGATCGTTTAGTATGTTGCTATTGCTTTCTTCATGACTTATACATGTTCCTATGACTATGAGATTATGCAACTCCCGTTTGCCGGAGGAACACTTTGTGTGCTACCAAACGTCACAACGTAACTGGGTGATTATAAAGGAGCTCTACAGGTGTCTCCAAAGGTACATGTTGGGTTGGCGTATTTCGAGATTAGGATTTGTCACTCCGATTGTCGGAGAGGTATCTCTGGGCACTCTCGGTAATGCACATCACATAAGCCTTGCAAGCATTGCAACTAATGAGTTAGTTGCGAGATGGTGTATTACGAAACGAGTAAAGAGACTTGCCGGTAACGAGATTGAACTAGGTATTGAGATACCGACGATCGAATCTCGGGCAAGTAACATACCGATGACAAAGGGAATAAAGTATGTTGTTATGCGGTCTGACCGATAAAGATCTTCGTAGAATATGTGCGAGCCAATATGTGTTGGGTTTCGTAGTAATTTCAAAAAATTTCCTACGCACACGCAAGATCACGTGATGCATAGCAACGAGAGGGGAGAGTGCTGTCTACGTACGCACGCAGACCGACTGCGGAAGCGTTGACACAACGTAGAGGAAGTAGTCGTACGTCTTCACGATCCAACCGATCAAGCACCGAAACTACGGCACCTCCGAGTTCGAGCACACGTTCAACTCGATGACGATCCCCGGACTCCGATCCAGCAAAGTGTCGGGGAAGAGTTCCGTCAGCACGACGGCGTGGTGACGATCTTGATGTACTACAGCAGCAGGGCTTCGCCTAAACTCCGCTACAGTATTATCGAGGACTATGATGGCTGGGGGCACCGCACACGGCTAAGGAATAGATCACGTGGATCAACTTGTGTGTTTCTGGGGTGCCTCTGCCTCAGTATATAAAGGAGCCACGGAGGAGGGGGCCGCCGGCCAGGAGGAGGGCGCAGGAGGAGTCCTACTCCTCCCGGGAGTAGGACTCCCCCCCCCCCCAATCCTAGTTGGACTAGGATTCCCCGAGGGGGAAAGAGGGAGAGGGGGGCCGGCCACCTCTCCTAGTCCTAATAGGACTAGGGGAGGGGGGAGGCGCGGGGCCACCTTGGGCTGCCCCTTTCTCCTTTCCACTAAAGCCCATTAAGGCCCATATGGCTCCCGGGGGGTTCCGGTAACCTCCCGGTACTCCGGTAAAATCCCGATTTCACCCGGAACACTTCCGATATCCAAACATAGGCTTCCAATATATCAATCTTTACGTCTCGACCATTTCGAGCCTCCTCGTCATGTCCGTGATCACATCCAGGACTCCGAACAACCTTCGGTACATCAAAATGCATAAACTCATAATATAACTGTCATCGTAACCTTAAGCGTGCGGACCCTACGGGTTCAAGAACAATGTAGACATGACCGAGACATGTCTCCGGTCAATAACCAATAGTGGGACCTGGATGCCCATATTGGCTCCTACATTTTCTACGAAGATCTTTATCGGTCAGACCGCATAACAACATACGTTGTTCCCTTTGTCATCGGTATGTTACTTGCCCGAGATTCGATCGTCAGTATCCAATACCTAGTTCAATCTCGTTACCGGCAAGTCTCTTTACTCGTTCCGTAATACATCATCTCAGAACTAACATATTAGTTGTAATGCTTGCAAGGCTTATGTGATGTGCATTACCGAGAGGGCCCAGAGATACCTCTCCGACAATCGGAGTGACAAATCCTAATCTCGAAATATGCCAACCCAACATGTACCTTTGGAGACACCTGTAGTACTTCTTTATAATCACCCAGTTACGTTGTGACGTTTGGTAGTACCCAAAGTGTTCCTGCGGTAAACGGGAGTTGCATAATCTCATAGTTACAGGAACATGTATAAGTCATGAAGAAAGCAATAGCAACATACTAAACGATCGGGTGCTAAGCTAATGGAATGGGTCATGTCAATCAGATCATTCAACTAATGATGTGACCTTGTTAATCAAATAACAACACTTTGTTCATGGTCAGGAAACATAACCATCTTTGATTAACGAGCTAGTCAAGTAGAGGCATACTAGTGACACTAAGTTTGTCTATGTATTCACACATGTATTATGTTTCCGGTTAATACAATTCTAACATGAATAATAAACATTTATCATGATATAAGGAAATAAATAATAACTTTATTATTGCCTCTAGGGCATATTTCCTTCAATATGAGCATCCAGTTTCCGCTATTGGTTATTGACCGGAGACATGTCTCGGTCATGTCTACATTGTTCTCAAACCCGTAGGGTCCGCACGCTTAATGTTATGATGACAGTTTCATTATGAGTTTATATATTTTGATGTACCGAAGTTTTTTCGGAGTCCCGGATGTGATCACGGACATGACGAGGAGTCTCGGAATGGTCGAGACATATAGATTGATATATTGGACGGCTATATTCGGACACCGGAAGTGTTCCGGGTGATTTCAGAGAAAACCGGAGTGCCGGAGGGTTACCGGAAGCCCCCCCGGGATAAGTAATGGGCTTTATGGGCCCTAGTGGAGAGAGAGGGGGGCGGCCAGGATGGGCCGCGCGCCCCCTCCCCCTCTGGTCCGAATTGGACTAGGAGAGGGGGGGCGGCACCCCCCCTTTCGTTCTCCCTCTCCCCCTTCCTTTCCCCCTCCTAGTAGGAGTAGGAAAGAGGGGAGTCCTACTCCTACTAGGAGGAGGACTCCTCCTCCTTGGCGCGCCCAAGGGCCGGCCGGCCTCCCCCCCTTGCTCCTTTATATACGGGGGCAGGGGGGCACCTCTAGACACACAAGTTGATCTTTGTGATCATTCTCTTAGCCGTGTGCGGTGCCCCCCTCCACCATAATCCTCGATAATATTGTAGCGGTGCTTAGGCGAAGCCCTGCGATGGTAGAACATCAAGATCGTCACCACACCGTCGTGCTGACGGAACTCTTCCCTGACACTTTGCTGGATCAGAGTCCGGGGATCGTCGTCGAGCTGAACATGTGCTAGAACTCGGAGGTGCCGTAGTTTCGGTGCTTGATCGGTCGAGCCGTGAAGACGTACGACTACATCAACCGCGTTTTCATAACGCTTCCGCTGTCGGTCTATGAGGGTACGTAGACAATGAAGGAAATATGCCCTAGAGGCAATAATAAAGTTATTATTTATTTCCTTATATCATGATAAATGTTTATTATTCATGCTAGAATGGTATTAACCGGAAACATAATACATGTGTGAATACATAGACAAACAGAGTGTCACTAGTATGCCTCTACTTGACTAGCTCGTTAATGAAAGATGGTTATGTTTCCTAACCATGAACAAAGAGTAGTTATTTGATTAACGAGGTCACATCATTAGTTGAATGATCTGATTGACATGACCCATTCCATTAGCTTAGCACCCGATCGTTTAGTATGTTGCTATTGCTTTCTTCATGACTTATACATGTTCCTATGACTATGAGATTATGCAACTCCCGTTTACCGGAGGAACACTTTGGGTACTACCAAACGTCACAACGTAACTGGGTGATTATAAAGGAGTAGTACAGGTGTCTCCAAAGGTACATGTTGGGTTGGCGTATTTCGAGATTAGGTTTTGTCACTCCGATTGTCGGAGAGGTATCTCTGGGCCCTCTCAATAATACACATCACATAAGCCTTGCAAGGATTGTAACTAAGATGTTAGTTGTGAGATGATGTATTACGGAACGAGTAAAGAGACTTGCCGGTAACGAGATTGAACTAGGTATTGGATACCGACGATCGAATCTCGGGCAAGTAACATACCGATGACAAAGGGAACAACGTATGTTGTTATGCGGTCTGACCGATAAAGATCTTCGTAGAATACGTAGGAGCCAATATGGGCATCCAGGTCCCGCTATTGGTTATTTACCAGAGACGTGTCTCGGTCATGTCTACATTGTTCTCGAACCCGTAGGGTCCGCACGCTTAAGGTTACGATGACAGTTATATTATGAGTTTATGCACCGAAGGTTGTTCGGAGTCCCGGATGTGATCACGGACATGACGAGGAGTCTCGAAATGGTCGAGACGTAAATATTGATATATTGGAAGCCTATGTTTGGATATTGGAAGTGTTCCAGGTGAAATCGGGATTTTACCGGAGTACCAGGAAGGTTACCGGAACCCCCCGGGAGCTAAATGGGCCATGATGGGCCTTAGTGGAAAAGAGAAGAGGCAGCCCTACATGGTCTGTGCGCCTCCCCCTTCCCCTAGTCCTATTAGGACTAGGAGAGGTGGTCGGCCCCCTCTCTCTCTTTTCCCCCTCCGCGAATCCTATTCCAACTAGGATTGGGGGGGAATCCTACTCCCAGAGGGAGTAGGACTCTCCTGGCATCCCCTTGTGGCCGGCCAGCCTCCCCCCCTTTGGTCCTTTATATACCGAGGCAGAGGCACCCCAGAAAGACACAAGTTGATCCACGTGATCTATTCCTTAGCCGTGTGCGGTGCCCCCAGCCACCATATTCCTCGATAATACTGTAGCGGAGTTTAGGCGAAGCCCTGCTGCTGTAGTGCATCAAGATTGTCACCACGCCGTCGTGCTGACGGAACTCTTCCCCGACACTTTGCTGGATCGGAGTCCGGGGATCGTCATCGAGCTGAACGTGTGCTCGAACTCGGAGGTGCCGTAGTTTCGGTGCTTGATCGGTTGGATCGTGAAGACGTACGACTACTTCCTCTACGTCGTGTCATCGCTTTCACAGTCGGTCTGCGTTGGGTATGTAGACAACACTCCCCCCTCTCATTGCTATGCATCACATGATCTTGCGTGTGCGTAGGAATTTTTTTGAAATTACTACGAAACCCAACAGTGGTATCAGAGCCTAGGTTATTTATGTTGATGTTATATGCACGAGTAGAACACAAGTGAGTTGTGGGAGATATAAGTCATACTGCCTACCAGCTAGCAGGTCATACTTTGGTTCGGCGGTATTGTTGGACGAGACGACCCGGACCAACCTTACGCGTACGCTTACGCGAGACCGGTTCCCCCGACGTGCTTTGCACACAGGTGGCTTGCGGGCGACTGTCTCTCCAACTTTAATTGAACCAAGTATGGCTACGCCCGGTCCTTGCGAAGGTTAAAACGGAGTCTATTTGACAAACTATCGTTGTTGTTTTGATGCGTAGGTGAGATTGATTCTTGCTTAAGCCCGTAGCAGCCATGTAAAACTTGCAACAACAAATTAGAGGACGTCTAACTTGTTTTTGCAGGGCATGTTGTGATGTGATATGGTCAAGGCATGATGCTAAATTTTATTGTATGAGATGATCATGTTTTGTAACCAAGTTATCGGCAACTGGCAGGAGCCATATGGTTGTCGCTTTATTGTATGCAATGCAATCGCGATGTAATGCTTTACTTTATCACTAAGCGGTAGCGATAGTCGTGGAAGCATAAGATTGGCGAGACGACAACGATGCTACGATGGAGATCAAGGTGTCACGCCGGTGACGATGGTGATCATGACGATGCTTCGAAGATGGAGATCACAAGCACAAGATGATGATGGCCATATCATATCACTTATATTGATTGCATGTGATGTTTATCTTTTATGCATCTTATCTTGCTTTGATTGACGGTAGCATTATAAGATGATCTCTCACTAAATTATCAAGAAGTGTTCTCCCTGAGTATGCACCGTTGCCAAAGTTCGTCGTGCCCAGACACCACGTGATGATCGGGTGTGATAAGCTCTACGTCCATCTACAACGGGTGCAAGCCAGTTTTTGCACACGCAGAATACTCAGGTTAAACTTGACGAGCCTAGCATATGCAGATATGGCCTCGGAACACGGAGACCGAAAGGTCGAGCGTGAATCATATAGTAGATATGATCAACATAACGATATTCACCATTGAAAACTACTCCATCTCACGTGATGGTCGGTTATGGTTTAGTTGATTTGGATCACGTAATCACTTAGAAGATTAGAGGGATGTCTATCTAAGTGGGAGTTATTAAGTAATTTGATTAATTGAACTTAAACTTATCATGAACTTAGTACCTGATAGTATCTTGCTTGTTTATGTTGATTGTAGATAGATGGCTCGTGCTGTTGTTCCGTTGAATTTATTGCGTTCCTTGAGAAAGCAAAGTTGAAAGATGATGGTAGCAATTACACGGACTGGGTTCGTAACTTGAGGATTATCCTCATTGCTGCTCAAAAGAATTACGTCCTGGAAGCACCGCTGGGTGCCAGGCCTGCTGCTGGAGCAACACCAGATGTTATGAACGTCTGGCAGAGCAAAGCTGATGACTACTCGATAGTTCAGTGTGCCATGCTTTACGGCTTAGAATCGGGACTTCAATGACGTTTTGAACGTCATGGAGCATATGAGATGTTCCAGGAGTTGAAGTTAATATTTCAAGCAAATGCCCGGATTGAGAGATATGAAGTCTCCAATAAGTTCTATAGCTGCAAGATGGAGGAGAACAGTTCTGTCAGTGAGCATATACTCAAAATGTCCGGGTATAATAATCACTTGATTCAATTGGGAGTTAATCTTCCAGATGATTGCGTCATTGACAGAATTCTCCAATCACTGCCACCAAGCTACAAGAGCTTCGTGATGAACTATAATATGCAAGGGATGAACAAGACTATTCCCGAGCTCTTCGCAATGCTGAAAGCTGCGGAGGTAGAAATCAAGAAGGAGCGTCAAGTGTTGATGGTCAACAAGACCACTAGTTTCAAGAAAAGGGGCAAAGGGAAGAAGAAGGGGAACCTCAAGAAGAACAGCAAACAAGTTGCTGCTCAGGAGAAGAAACCCAAGTCTGGACCTAAGCCTGAAACTGAGTGCTTCTACTGCAAGCAGACTGGTCACTGGAAGCGGAACTGCCCCAAGTATTTGGCGGATAAGACGGATGTCAAGGTGAACAAAGGTATATGTGATATACATGTTATTGATGTGTACCTTACTAGAGCTCGCAGTAGCACCTGGGTATTTGATACTGGTTCTGTTGCTAATATTTGCAACTCGAAACAGGGACTACGGAATAAGCGGGCACTGGCAAAGGACGAGGTGACGATGCGCGTGGGAAACGGTTCCAAAGTCGATGTGATCGCGGTCGGCACGCTACCTACACATCTACCTTCGGGATTAATATTAGACCTAAATAATTGTTATTTTGTGCCAGCGTTGAGCATGAACATTATATCTGGATCTTGTTTAATGCGAGATGGTTATTCATTTAAATCAGAGAATAATGGTTGTTCTATTTATATGAGTAATATCTTTTATGGTCATGCACCCTTGAAGAGTGGTCTATTCTTGTTGAATCTCGATAGTAGTAACACACATATTCATAATGTTGAAGCCAAAAGATGCAGAGTTGATAATGAAGCGTGCAACTTATTTGTGGCACTGCCGTTTAGGTCATATCGGTGTAAAGCGCATGAAGAAACTCCATTCTGATGGACTTTTGGAACCACTTGATTATGAATCACTTGGTACTTGCGAACCGTGCCTCATGGGCAAGATGACCAAAACACCGTTCTCCGGTACTATGGAGAGAGCAATAGATTTGTTGGAAATCATACATACAGATGTATGTGGTCCGATGAATATTGAGGCTCGTGGCGGATATCGTTATTTTCTCACCTTCACAGATGATTTAAGCAAATATGGGTATATCTACTTAATGAAACATAAGTCTGAAACATTTGAAAGTTGAAGGAATTTCAGAGTGAAGTTGAAAATCATCGTAACAAGAAAATAAAGTTTCTACGATCTGATCGTGGAGGAGAATATTTGAGTTACGAGTTTGGTGTACATTTGAAAAATTGTGGAATAGTTTCGCAACTCACGCCACCCGGAACACCTCAGCGAAATGGTGTGTCCGAACGTCGTAATCATACTTTACTGGATATGGTGCGATCTATGATGTCTCTTACTGATTTACCGCTATCGTTTTGGGGATACGCTCTAGAGACGGCCGCATTCACGTTAAATAGGGCACCATCAAAATCCGTTGAGACGACGCCTTATGAACTGTTGTTTGGCAAGAAACCAAAGTTGTCGTTTCCTAAAGTTTGGGGCTGCGATGCTTATGTGAAAAAGCTTCAACCTGATAAGCTCGAACCCAAATCGGAGAAATGTGTCTTCATAGGATACCCAAAGGAGACTGTTGGGTACACCTTCTATCACAGATCCGAAGGCAAGACATTCGTTGCTAAGAATGGATCCTTTCTAGAGAAGGAGTTTCTCTCGAAAGAAGTGAGTGGGAGGAAAGTGGAACTTGACGAGGTAATTGTACCTGCTCCCTTATTGGAAAATAGTACATCACAGAAAACTGTTTCTGCGACATCTATACCAAATAGTGAGGAAGCTAACGATGTTGATCATGAAACTTCAGGTTAAGATACTACTGAACCTCGTAGATCGACCAGAGCAAGATCTGCACCAGAGTGGTACGGTAATCCTGTTCTGGATGTCATGCTGCTAGATCATGATGAACCTACGAACTATGAAGAAGCGATGGTGAGCCCAGATTCCGCAAAGTGGCTTGAAGCCATGAAATCTGAGATGGGATCCATGTATGAGAACAAAGTATGGACTTTGGTTGACTTGCCCGATGATCGGCAAGCAATTGAGAATAAATGGATCTTCAAGAAGAAGACTGACGCTGATGGTAATGTTACTTCTACAAAGCTCGACTTGTCGCGAAAGGTTTTCGGCAAGTTCAAGGGTTTGACTACGATGAGACCTTCTCACCCGTAGCGATGCTTAAGTCTGTCCGAATCATGTTAGCAATTGCCGCATTTTATGATTATGAAATTTGGCAGATGGATGTCAAAACTGCATTCCTGAATGGATTTCTGGAAGAAGAGTTGTATATGATGCAACCAGAAGGTTTTGTCGATCCAAAGGGAGCTAACAAAGTGTGCAAGCTCCAGTGATCCATTTATGGACTGGTGCAAGCCTCTCGGAGTTGGAATAAACGTTTTGATAGTGTAATCAAAGCATTTGGTTTTATACAGACTTTTGGAGAAGCCTGTATTTACAAGAAAGTGAGTGGGAGCTCTGTAGCATTTCTGATATTATATGTGGATGACATATTATTAATTGGAAATGATATAGAATTTCTGGATAGCATAAAGGGATACTTGAATAAGAGTTTTTCAATGAAAGACCTCGGTGAAGCTGCTTACATATTAGGCATTAAGATCTATAGAGATAGATCAAAACATTTAATTGGACTTTCACAAACAACATACCTTGACAAAATTTTGAAGAAGTTCAAAATGGATCAAGCAAAGAAAGGATTCTTGCCTGTATTACAAGGTGTGAAATTGAGTAAGACTCAATGCCCGACCACTGCAGAAGATAGAGAGAATATGAAAGATGTTCCCTATGCATCAGCAATAGGATCTATCATGTATGCAATACTGTGTACCAGACCTGATGTGTGCCTTGCTATAAGTCTAGCAGGGAGGTACCAAAGTAATCCAGGAGTGGATCACTGGACAGCAGTCAAGAACATCCTGAAATACCTGAAAAGGACTAAGGATATGCTTCTCGTATATGGAGGTGACAAAGAGCTCGTCGTAAGTGGTTACGTTGATGCAAGCTTTGACACTGATCCGGACGATTCTAAATCGCAAACCGGATATGTGTTTACATTAAACGGTGGAGCTGTCAGTTGGTGCAGTTCTAAACAAAGCGTTGTAGCGGGATCTACATGTGAAGCGGAGTACATAGCTGCTTCGGAAGCAGCAAATGAAGGAGTCTGGATGAAGGAGTTCATATCCGATCTAGGTGTCATACCTAGTGCATCGGGTCCAATGAAAATCTTTTGTGACAATACTGGTGCAATTGCCTTGGCAAAGGAATCCAGATTTCACAAGAGAACCAAGCACATCAAGAGACGCTTCAATTCCATCCGGGATCTAGTCCAGGTGGGAGACTAGAGATTTGCAAGATACATATGGATCTGAATGTTGCAGACCCATTGACTATGCCTCTTCCACGAGCAAAACATGATCAGCACCAAGGCTCCATGGGTGTTAGAATCATTACGGTGTAATCTAGATTATTGACTCTAGTGCAAGTGGGAGACTTAAGGAAATATGCCCTAGAGGCAATAATAAAGTTATTATTTATTTCCTTATAATCATGATGAATGTTTATTATTCATGCTAGAATTGTATTAACCGGAAACATAATACATGTGTGAATACATAGACAAATAAAGTGTCACTAGTACGCCTCTACTTGACTAGCTCGTTAATCAAAGATGGTTATGTTTCCTAACCATGAACAATGAGTTGTTATTTGATTAACGGGATCACATCATTAAGAGAATGATCTGATTGACATGACCCATTCCATTAGCTTAGCACCCGATCGTTTAGTATGTTGCTATTGCTTTCTTCATGACTTATACATGTTCCTATAACTATGAGATTATGCAACTCCCGTTTACCAGAGGAACACTTTGGGTACTACCAAACGTCACAACGTAACTGGGTGATTATAAAGGAGTACTACAGGTGTCTCCCAAGGTACATGTTGGGTTGGCGTATTTCGAGATTAGGTTTTGTCACTCCGATTGTCGGAGAGGTATCTCTGGGCCCTCTCGGTAATGCACATCACATAAGCCTTGCAAGCATTGTAACTAATATGTTAGTTGCGGGATGATGTATTACGGAACGAGTAAAGAGACTTGCCGGTAACGAGATTGAACTAGGTATTGGATACCGACGATCGAATCTCGGGCAAGTAACATACCGATGACAAAGGGAACAACGTATGTTGTTATGCGGTCTGACCGATAAAGATCTTCGTAGAATATGTAGGAGCCAATATGGGCATCCAGGTCCCGCTATTGGTTATTGACCAGAGACGTGTCTCGGTCATGTCTACATTGTTCTCGAACCCGTAGGGTCCGCACGCTTAAGGTTACGATGACAGTTATATTATGAGTTTATGCATTTGTACCAAAGGTTGTTCGGAGTCCCGGATGTGATCACGGACATGACGAGGAGTCTCGAAATGGTCGAGACGTAAAGATTGATATATTGGAAGCCTATGTTTGGATATCGGAAGTGTTCCAGGTGAAATCGGGATTTTACCGGAGTACCGGGAAGGTTACCGGAACCCCCCGGGAGCTAAATGGGCCATGATGGGCCTTAGTGGAAAAGAGAAGAGGCAGCCCTACATGGGTTGTGCGCCTCCCCCTTCCCCTAGTCCTATTAGTACTAGGAGAGGTGGCCGGCCCCCTCTCTCTTTTCCCCCTCTGCGAATCCTATTCCAACTAGGATTGGGGGGGAATCCTACTCCCAGAGGGAGTAGGACTCTCCTGGCGTACCCCTTGTGGTTGGCCAGCCTCCCCCGTTTGGTCCTTTATATACTGAGGCAGAGGCACCCCATAAAGACACAAGTTGATCCACGTGATCTATTCCTTAGCCGTGTGCGGTGCCCCCAGCCACCATATTCCTCGATAATACTGTAGCGGAGTTTAGGTGAAGCCCTGCTGCTGTAGTGCATCAAGATCGTCACCACGCCGTCGTGCTGACGGAACTCTTCCCCGACACTTTGCTGGATCGGAGTCCGGGGATCGTCATCGAGCTGAACGTGTGCTCGAACTCGGAGGTGCCGTAGTTTCGGTGCTTGATCGGTTGGATCGTGAAGACGTACGACTACTTCCTCTATGTCGTGTCATCGCTTCGCAGTCGGTCTGCGTTGGGTATGTAGACAACACTCTCCCCTCTCATTGCTATGCATCACATGATCTTGCGTGTGCGTAGGAATTTTTTTGAAATTACTACGAAACCCAACAGACAACACTCTCCCCTCTCGTTGCTATGCATCACCATGATCTTGCGTGTGCGTAGGAAAATTTTGAAATTACTACGTTCCCCAATAGTGGCATCTGAGCCTAGGTTTTATGTGTTGATGTTGTGCACGAGTAGAACACAAGTGAGTTGTGGGCGATATAAGTCATACTACTTAGCAGCATGTCATACTTTGGTTCGGCGGTATTGTTGGATGAAGCGGCCCGGGCCGACATTACGCGTACGCTTACGCGAGACTGGTTCTACCGACGTGCTTTGCACACAGGTGGCTAGCGGGTGTCAGTTTCTCCAACTTTAGTTGAACCGAGTGTGGCTACGCCCGGTCCTTGCGAAGGTTAAAACGGAGCACAATTGACAAACTATTGTTGTGGTTTTGATGCGTAGGTAAGATTGGTTCTTGCTTAAGCCCGTAGCAGCCACGTAAAACTTGCAACAACAAAGTAGAGGACGTCTAACTTGTTTTTGCAGGGCATGTTGTGATGTGATATGGTCAAGACATGATGCTAAATTTTATTGTATGAGATGATCATGTTTTGTAACTGAGTTATCGGCAACTGGCAGGAGCCTTATGGTTGTCGCTTTATTGTATGCAATGCAATCGCCGATGTAATGCTTTACTTTATCACTAAGAGGAAGCGATAGTCGTAGAAGCAAAAGCTTGGCGAGACGACAACGATGCTACGATGGAGATCAAGGTGTCACGCCGGTGACGATGGTGATCACGACGGTGCTTCGGAGATGGAGATCACAAGCACAAGATGATGATGGCCATATCATATCACTTATATTGATTGCATGTGATGTTTATCCTTTTATGCATCTTATCTTGCTTTGATTGACGGTAGCATTATAAGATGATCTCTCACTAAATTATCAAGAAGTGTTCTCCCTGAGTATGCACCGTTGCCAAAGTTCGTCGTGCTGAGACACCACGTGATGATCGGGTGTGATAGCTCTACGTTCAATACAACGGGTGCAAACCAGTTTGCACACGCAGAATACTCAGGTTAAACTTGACGAGCCTAGCATATGCAGATATGGCCTCGGAACACGGAGACCGAAAGGTCGAGCGTGAATCATATAGTAGATATGATCAACATAGTGATGTTCACCATTGAAACTACTCCATCTCACGTGATGATCGGTCATGGTTTAGTTGATTTGGATCACGTGATCACTTAGAGGATTAGAGGGATGTCTATCTAAGTGGGAGTTCTTTAGTAATATGATTAATTGAACTTAAATTTATCATGAACTTAGTACCTGATAGTATCTTGCTTGTTTATGTTTGATTGTAGATAGATGGCCTCGTGCTGTTGTTCCATTGAATTTTAATGCGTTCCTTGAGAAAGCAAAGTTGAAAGATGATGGTAGCAATTACACGGACTGGGTCCGTAACTTGAGGATTATCCTCATTGCTGCACAGAAGAATTACGTCCTGGAAGCACCGCTGGGTGCCAGGCCTGCTGCTGGAGCAACACCAGATGTTATGAACGTCTGGCAGAGCAAAGCTGATGACTACTCGATAGTTCAGTGTGCCATGCTTTACGGCTTAGAATCGGGACTTCAACGACGTTTTGAACGTCATGGAGCATATGAGATGTTCCAGGAGTTGAAGTTAATATTTCAAGCAAATGCCCAGATTGAGAGATATGAAGTCTCCAATAAGTTCTATAGCTGCAAGATGGAGGAGAACAGTTCTGTCAGTGAGCATATACTCAAAATGTCTGGGTATAATAATCACTTGATTCAATTGGGAGTTAATCTTCCAGATGATTGCGTCATTGACAGAATTCTCCAATCACTTCCACCTAGCTACAAGAGCTTCATGATGAACTATAATATGCAAGGGATGAATAAGACAATTCCCGGGCTCTTAGTAATGTTGAAAGCTGCGGAGGTAGAAATCAAGAAGGAGCATCAAGTGTTGATGGTCAACAAGACCACTAGTTTCAAGAAAAGGGCAAAGGGAAGAAGAAGGGGAACTTCAAAAAGAACAGCAAGCAAGTTGCTGCTCAGGAGAAGAAACCCAAATCTGGACGTAAGCCTGAAACTGAGTGCTTCTACTGCAAGCAGACTGGTCACTGGAAGCGGAACTGCCCCAAGTATTTGGCGGATAAGAAGGATGGCAAGGTGAACAAAGGTATATGTGATATACATGTTATTGATGTGTACCTTACTAATGCTCGCAGTAGCACCTGGGTATTTGATACTGGTTCTGTTGCTAATATTTGCAACTCGAAACAGGGACTACGGATTAAGCGAAGATTGGCTAAGGACGAGGTGACGATGCGCATGGGAAATGGTTCCAAAGTCGATGTGATCGCGGTCGGCACGCTACCTCTACATCTACCTTCGGGATTAGTATTAGACCTAAATAATTGTTATTTGGTGCCAGCGTTGAGCATGAACATTATATCTGGATCTTGTTTGATGCGAGACGGTTATTCATTTAAATCAGAGAATAATGGTTGTTCTATTTATATGAGTAATATCTTTTATGGTCATGCACCCTTGAAGAGTGGTCTATTCTTGTTGAATCTCGATAGTAGTGACACACATATTCATAATGTTGAAGCCAAAAGATGCAGAGTTGATAATGATAGTGCAACTTATTTGTCGCACTGCCGTTTAGGTCATATCGGTGTAAAGCGCATGAAGAAACTCCATACTGATGGACTTTTGGAACCACTTGATTATGAATCACTTGGTACTTGCGAACCGTGCCTCATGGGCAAGATGACCAAAACGCCGTTCTTCGATACTATGGAGAGAGCAACAGATTTGTTGGAAATCATACATACAGATGTATGTGGTCCGATGAATGTTGAGGCTCGTGGCGGAT
Source organism: Triticum aestivum (assembly GCF_018294505.1). Taxonomy (NCBI): domain Eukaryota; kingdom Viridiplantae; phylum Streptophyta; class Magnoliopsida; order Poales; family Poaceae; genus Triticum; species Triticum aestivum. The sequence goes on from NC_057809.1 coordinate 622,343,216, forward strand.
ATCGTTATTTTCTCACCTTCACAGATGACTTAAGCAAATATGGGTATATCTACTTAATGAAACATAAGTCTGAAACATTTGAAAAGTTCAAAGAATTTCAGAGTGAAGTTGAAAATCATCGTAACAAGAAAATAAAGTTTCTACGATCTGATCGTGGAGGAGAATATTTGAGTTACGAGTTTGGTGTACATTTGAAACAATGCGGAATAGTTTCGCAACTCACGCCACCCGGAACACCACAGCGTAATGGTGTGTCCGAACGTCGTAATCGTACTTTACTAGATATGGTGCGATCTATGATGTCTCTTACTGATTTACCGCTATCGTTTTGGGGTTATGCTTTAGAGACGGCCGCATTCACGTTAAATAGGGCACCATCAAAATCCGTTGAGACGACGCCTTATGAACTGTGGTTTGGCAAGAAACCAAAGTTGTCGTTTCTGAAAGTTTGGGGCTGCGATGCTTATGTGAAAAAGCTTCAACCTGATAAGCTCGAACCCAAATCGGAGAAATGTGTCTTCATAGGATATCCAAAGGAAACTATTGGATACACCTTCTATCACAGATCCGAAGGCAAGACTTTTGTTGCTAAATTCGGAAACTTTCTAGAGAAGGAGTTTCTCTCGAAAGAAGTGAGTGGGAGGAAAGTAGAACTTGATGAGGTAACTGTACCTGCTCCCTTATTGGAAAGTAGTACATCACAGAAACCGTTTCTGTGACACCTACACCAATTAGTGAGGAAGCTAATGATGATGATCATGAAACTTCAGAACAAGTTACTACTGAACCTCGTAGATCAACCAGAGTAAGATCCGCACCAGAGTGGTACGGTAATCCTGTTCTGGAAGTCATGCTACTAGATCATGATGAACCTACGAACTATGAAGAAGCGATGGTGAGCCCAGATTCCGCAAAATGGCTTGAAGCCATGAAATCTGAGATGGGATCCATGTATGAGAACAAAGTGTGGAATTTGGTTGACTTGCCCAATGATCGGCAAGCAATTGAGAATAAATGGATCTTCAAGAAGAAGACTGACGCTGACGGTAATGTTACTGTCTACAAAGCTCGACTTGTCGCAAAAGGTTTTCGACAAGTTCAAGGGATTGACTACGATGAGACCTTCTCACCCGTAGCGATGCTTAAGTCTGTCCGAATCATGTTAGCAATTGCCGCATTTTATGATTATGAAATTTGGCAGATGGATGTCAAAACTGCATTCCTGAATGGATTTCTGGAAGAAGAGTTGTATATGATGCAACCAGAAGGTTTTGTCGATCCAAAGGGAGCTAACAAAGTGTGCAAGCTCCAGTGATCCATTTATGGACTGGTGCAAGCCTCTCGGAGTTGGAATAAACGCTTTGATAGTGTAATCAAAGCATTTGGTTTTATACAGACTTTTGGAGAAGCCTGTATTTACAAGAAAGTGAGTGGGAGCTCTGTAGCATTTCTGATATTATATGTGGATGACATATTATTAATTGGAAATGATATAGAATTTCTGGATAGCATAAAGGGATACTTGAATAAGAGTTTTTCAATGAAAGACCTCGGTGAAGCTGCTTACATATTAGGCATTAAGATCTATAGAGATAGATCAAAACGCTTAATTGGACTTTCACAAACAACATACCTTGACAAAATTTTGAAGAAGTTCAAAATGGATCAAGCAAAGAAAGGATTCTTGCCTGTGTTACAAGGTGTGAAATTGAGTAAGACTCAATGCCCGACCACTGCAGAAGATAGAGAGAATATGAAAGATGTTCCCTATGCTTCAGCCATAGGCTCTATCATGTATGCAATGCTGTGTACCAGACCTGATGTGTGCCTTGCTATAAGTCTAGCAGGGAGGTACCAAAGTAATCCAGGAGTGGATCACTGGACAGCAGTCAAGAACATCCTGAAATACCTGAAAAGGACTAAGGATATGTTCTCGTATATGGAGGTGACAAAGAGCTCATCGTAAATGGTTACGTTGATGCAAGCTTTGACACTGATCCGGACGATTCTAAATCGCAAACCGGATATGTGTTTACATTAAACGGTGGAGCTGTCAGTTGGTGCAGTTCTAAACAAAGCGTTGTAGCGGGATCTACATGTGAAGCGGAGTACATTGCTGCTTCGGAAGCAGCAAATGAAGGAGTCTGGATGAAGGAGTTCATATCCGATCTAGGTGTCATACCTAGTGCATCGGGTCCAATGAAAATCTTTTGTGACAATACTGGTGCAATTGCCTTGGCAAAGGAATCCAGATTTCACAAGAGAACCAAGCACATCAAGAGACGCTTCAATTCCATCCGGGATCTAGTCCAGGTGGGAGACATAGAGATTTGCAAGATACATACGGATCTGAATGTTGCAGACCCATTGACTAAGCCTCTTCCACGAGCAAAACATGATCAGCACCAAGGCTCCATGGGTGTTAGAATCATTACTGTGTAATCTAGATTATTGACTCTAGTGCAAGTGGGAGACTGAAGGAAATATGCCCTAGAGGCAATAATAAAGTTATTATTTATTTCCTTATATCATGATAAATGTTTATTATTCATGCTAGAATTGTATTAACCGGAAACATAATACATGTGTGAATACATAGACAAACAAAGTGTCACTAGTATGCCTCTACTTGACTAGCTCGTTAATCAAAGATGGTTATGTTTCCTAACCATGAACAATGAGTTGTTATTTGATTAACGGGATCACATCATTAGAGAATGATCTGATTGACATGACCCATTCCATTAGCTTAGCACCCGATCGTTTAGTATGTTGCTATTGCTTTCTTCATGACTTATACATGTTCCTATGACTATGAGATTATGCAACTCCCGTTTACCAGAGGAACACTTTGTGTGCTACCAAACTTCACAACGTAACTGGGTGATTATAAAGGAGCTCTACAGGTGTCTCCAAGGTACATGTTGGGTTGGCGTATTTCGAGATTAGGATTTGTCACTCCGATTGTCGGAGAGGTATCTCTGGGCCCTCTCGGTAATGCACATCACATAAGCCTTGCAAGCATTACAACTAATATGTTAGTTGCGGGATGATGTATTACGGAACGAGTAAAGAGACTTGTCGGTAACGAGATTGAACTAGGTATTGGATACCGACGATCGAATCTCGGACAAGTAACATACCGATGACAAAGGGAACAACGTATGTTGTTATGCGGTCTGACCGATAAAGATCTTCGTAGAATATGTAGGAGCCAATATGGACATCCAGGTCCCGCTATTGGTTATTGACCGGAGACATGTCTCGGTCATGTCTACATTGTTCTCGAACCCGTAGGGTCCGCACGCTTAAGGTTACGATGACAGTTATGTTATGAGTTTATGCATTTTGATGTACCGAAGGTTGTTCGGAGTCCCGGATGTGATCACGGACATGACGAGGAGTCTCTAAATGGTCGAGATGTAAAGATTGATATATTGGAAGCCTATATTTGGACATCGGAATCGTTCCGGGTGAAATCGGCATTTTTCCGGAGTACCGGGGGTTACCGGAACCCCCCCGGGGGTTTATTGGGCCTACATGGGCCTTGAGGGAGAAGAGATAAGGAGGCAAGAGGTGGCCGCGTGCCCCTCCCCTTCCTAGTCCGAATAGGACAAGGGAAGGGGGGCGGCGCCCCCCCTTTTCCTTCCTCTCTTCCACCTCTTCCCCCTCTCTCCTTGTCCAACTAGGAGTCCTACTCCCAATTGGAGTAGGACTCCCCCTTGGCGCGCCCACCTTGGCCGGCCGCCCCCTCTCCCTGGCTCCTTTATATACTGAGGCAAGGGGCACCCTAGGACACACAAGTTGATCCACGTGATCTATTCCTTAGCCGTGTGCGGTGCCCCCAGCCACCATAGTCCTCGATGATACTGTAGCGGAGTTTAGGCGAAGCCCTGCTGCTGTGGTGCATCAAGATCGTCACCACGCCGTCGTGCTGGCGGAACTCTTCCCGAAACTTTGCTGGATCGGAGTCCGGGGATCGTCATCGAGCTGAACGTGTGCTAGAACTCGGAGGTGCTGTAATTTCGGTGCTTGATTGGTCGTGCCGTGAAGACGTACGACTACATCAACCGTGTTGTCATAACGCTTCCGCTGTCGGTCTACGAGGGTACGTAGAAAACACTCTCCCCTCTCGTTGCTATGCATCACCATGATCTTGCGTGTGCGTAGGAAAATTTTGAAATTACTACGTTCCCCAACACTACTAGTCGTGCGTCCCTTATAATCATGCAATTCAGATCACAAACTAAGGAAACTCAACAAAATTGGCTCCCATCATCGTCGACCTCAACGCATGCCTGCCTTGCGTCACCATCGCTAGACACCGCCCACCAACACCGTCTGCTGCTTGCACGGCGACCTCGCAACACTGCGTCGCTCCGTCTCTTCCCTGCATGATCGCCATTGCCAATTGTTGCCACTCGCAGCGTGCTATCCGCCTTCACAGCATGGTATCCGCCTGCGAGATCGCCCGTGCCCACGAGCTTGCCCCGGAACCCAGGCCGTGCGCGCCCTGCACATCCCCTGAACCAGTCGGCCACGTGCAGCTGTAATTCTTCCCTACACTTCTTCAAGTACGAATTTTTCCTTTGACTTGTTGCAGCATTACTCATGATTAGAATTTTGAGGATAGAGTTCTAAAAAATATAAACAGTTGGACAGCAGAATGCTATAAGTCGTTCGTTTTATATCTCTAATTAATGGTTTTTTTATGTGGAAAATGGCCTGTGTTTGATTGTAACAAGAACTAAGAGCTATACATATGTAGAGTTCATGTTGCACAAACAGACCGCCCTATCTCTTTTATTGTGACAAATCAGTTATGCCGATACGGATCAGTAAAGGAAATCAGCTAAACTTGCATACATGCCTCGCAGCTCCATCAGATCAGATCAGGCCAAAAGCTCTCCTATGAGGGGTCACCGAGGAGCCTACTAGAACTTGTAGAGCTCGCCCTTGTCGAGTGCAGAGACCATGGTGAGGATGGAGACTGGTGAGCGAGCGATAGGGCACCAGCAGAAAGAGCAGTAGAAATAGCATAGCAGTGTCACAACATCTTGTTTTCCAGCAATCTTCTGATTCTTCAGGACACTCACCCTACTAGAAACAGATACTCGCTCTGTCGCATAATATGAGATCATTTTGCATGCTGTTTTAGCTTGCAAAGCGATCTTATATTATGAGACGGAGGGAGTAGTTATCAATATACAGAAGAGAGACACCCCAAATTGAAGATTAAACAACGGTGAGAATGAACCAGACGGTAACAAAATTCAAAATACATTGAAACGAAACATTTTTAAGAGGTAATAACACTAGTGGTGCTTAAACTTGTCATCGATGTTCACTTTGATGCCTGAACTTCAAAAATACACCGAATTGGTTCTAAAACGTGATAGTACTGTGCATATACAGTTCTAGAATATGTATGTATTGCTGATTAGAGACAGACTAACATGTAGTGATGTGCATATACAGTTCTAGATACGTATGTATTGCTGATTAGGGACAGACTGACATGTAGTGTATATGTCTCAATGATCATCCGGTCCCACCTGTCAGTGTACTTGAGAAATAAACAAAAATAGGGCACAACAAATATTCGAACTTGCTACCTTGCGTAGAGGATTGCATGCGCTAGTTTCCTATCAACTATGAAACACAACAATTTATTTAGTTAGGCGCCCATGGGGTTAAAAGGGGCCGCTGCAGTGCGGCCCATTTTTCAAATGTTAGTCGTTTTTCCTTTTTAATATATTACATAAACATATACACTAAATTATAATCACAATAATAAATAAATATACATCTATTTTTAAATATTAATGTAACTAAAATAATACTTAAAATATTAAATGTTTTGATCATTTTTAACAGCATTCACATATTTAATAAAAAAATCTGGAATATTTAAATGATTATATTTTCCAAATTTTATCTAAATTTCAAAGTGTTCAAGTTTTTCAATAATATTCACGTGATCCTTTTTTAGAATTATAGTATTTTCTCGTTACATGGCCCTTACACATGTTTTTTGTTTTTAGAAAATTTTAAATTTATGTAAAATAATGTATAGTAATAAAAATAAAGTTAGAATTTTATTGTCTTCAAAATAATCCTCTTGCAAAAATAAATTACTTTTAAACGTGTTTATGCAAGAGTAAGTGTGTCGAACCCAGCAAGGAGCGGAAGGAAATGACAAGTGGTTTTTCAGCAAGGTAATGTGTGCAAGCACTGAAGTTGTCGGTAACAGATAGTTTGATAGCAAGATAATTTGTAACAAGCAAGTAACATTAACAGTAAACAGTATGAAGCAAGGTAGCCCAATCCTTTTGTGGCAAAGGACATGCCAAAACGGTTTCTTATAACAAGCAAAGTGTTCTTGAGGGCACGCGGGAATTTCATCTAGTCACTTTCACCATTATGGCTTGATTTGTGTTCATTACTTTGATAATTTGATATGTGGGTGGAACGGTACTTAGGCGCTGTTCTTACTGTTGGGGAACATAGCTTGCAATTTCAACAATTTCAAAAAAATCCTACGCTCATGCAAGATCTATCTAGGAGATGCATAGCAACGAGACGGGAAGAGTGTGTCTACGTACCCTCGTAGACCGAAAGCAGAAGCGTTGTATTAATGCGGTTGATGTAGTCGAACATCTTCACGATCGAACCGATCCAAGTACCGAACATATGGCACCTCCGTGTTCAGCACATGTTCAGCTCGATGACGTCCCTCGAGCTCTTGATCTCATAGAGGGTCGAGGGAGAGTTCCGTCAGCACGACGGCGTGGCGACAGTGCTAGTGATGTGATCCACACAGGGCTTCGCCTAAACACTACGATGCTATGACCGGAGGAGTAAACTGTGGAGGGGGGCACCGCACACGGCTAAGAAACAATTGTTGTGTCTTTGGGGTGCCCCCTGCCCACGTATATAAAGGAGGGGAGGGGAGGCCGGCCGGCCTAGGAGGAGCGACACCAAGGGGGGAGTCCTACCTGGACTCCTAGTCCAAGTAGGATTCACCTGCCCCCTTTTCCTTTCTTCCACCGGAGGGAAAAGGAAGGAGAGGGAGAGTGAAAGGGAAGGGGGCGCCGCCTGATGAAGCTATGTACCTAGGGTAGGGTCATGGACCTGTCCGACATACCCTCCCCAGGGACATCTGTGCAAAAGATCAGAAGCAGTCGAAGAGAAACCATCGTCCACTCGACCATGAAGATGCTCTCACTCGACCACCTTGAAGACACTCGACCACCAGAAGATGAGAAACTCTTCACTCTGCAACGGTCAAGACTTAAACCATAGCTTTATGGGCATTTATAACACTTTACTGCAGGCGTTACCAGTAACGCCCCTCCTTTATGAACATTGAACCCTGTGTAACGGAGGGGAGCTGGGGTCCTGGCGCACTCTATATAAGCCACCCTCCTCCTCTAGGACAAGGGTTCGCACTTTTGTAGACACACACTCATATAATCCAGTCGACCGCCTCAGGGCACCGAGACGTAGGGCTGTTACTTCCTCCGAGAAGGGCCTGAACTCGTAAAACTCGTGCGTACAACTCCTCCATAGCTAGGATCTTGCCTCCTCATACTTACCCCCCATTCTACTGTCAGTCTTAGATCCACGACAGTTGGCGCCCACCGTGGGGCAGGTGTCTTAGCGACTTATTGGAGAAGTTGCAATTTTTCCGATCCCCTTCATCATGGTTCCAGGCGGAGGTTTGGCTGAGGGCCGCGAGATCCGTCTCGGCGCGCTCGTGTTTGTCGCCGACGACTCCGCTTGGCTCCAGGAGGCACCACTCGACGCCGACGCGCTCCCCGCCCGCGGGGCGGTGCACTTTCGCGCGTGCGTCCGCGGCGTCCTCCTGCGGCAACCGTCGACCCAGTACCAGTCGACTCCAGCAGCTTTCCCCTCCCTGCGACCCGCCGGAGCAAGCGCACCGGTCGGTCGAGGCTTCAGCGGTGGGTGAAGCATGCGGTGGCCCGCCAATGGGCCACCCCTCAAGTCGCGGCGATCGAGCCCGACGAATCTCTCTACGGCCTGTTCGATCTGTCGACTGGCTCCATAGAGACCGCATCCGAGTGCGGCAGCAGTGACTCGGCGGCGGAAGTCCTGATGGTCAATGGACCATGCAGTCCTCCTGGCTTCAATCGTGAAGACGGAGGTGACGGGAACGGCGATCCGTCGCGCGTTCACGAGGAGTACCGCCCCGAACCTCTCTCCTCGCAGCAGAGGGAAGAACTTCGTCGCCGGAACATGGATGCCCTGCACACTCCTATAGTTGGAGAAACCCCCGAGGCCCAGGCCTTGGAGCAGGCGCGCTTGGCCAATCTGGCTGAGCGCACTCGACTGGAGAACCTCCAGCGCGCACTCGACGATCGCGCTCGACAACGTGCTCCTGAATCCAGTCGACGCCAACTTTTTCCACCTCCAACTCAGGTATACCGAACCCCGATCCAGAATCTAGCTGCTGCTGCCCGGATAGCGGAGTCGATCCAACCCTCCCAGTCAGAAGCTGGTCGAGGTCTGGTGCAGATCCGAGCCTTGCTTCGGGCGGCGGGAGAGCAGAATACAGTTGTATCTCAGTCGCGGGATAGGATCCACAGCAGATCCGTGATGGCAGACACAGTTCAGTCGGCCCATAGCCCAAGATCGCCTCCGAGGCGTGAGGGACGTGGGGATCGACGAGATCAGTACAGAAACCGAGAGCAGTATGATCGCCGAGTCGATCGTGATGATCGCCGTCGAGTGCCCACGCCTCCCCCGAGGAGCGGGTCGTACGCGCCTCGGCAACATGAAGACAGACGTCCTCACAGTGTTGGGCGAGGTATTCCAATCGACCCCAGGGAGCCAGGATTTGATGCGAGATCTATTCTCGTGCAGGGCTTGGTCGACAGAAACAGAGCTCACCGGGAGGGCCATGATGGAGGTCCACAAACCAGCAACAGGGTGCATGTCTCTGGTCCAGAGTGCTTCAGCAGAGCTATCAGAGCTGCGGTGATTCCCCCCAACTTCAGGTTGGCGTCTGGAGTTAGTAAGTTCACCGGGGAGTCCAAGCCTGACACTTGGCTTGAAGACTACCGAGTGGCTGTCCAGATTGGTGGCGGTAATGATGAAGTGGCCATGAAACACCTTCCTCTGATGTTAGAGGGCTCGGCTAGAGCGTGGCTGAATCAGTTAGCACCTGGCAGCATCTATACTTGGGAAGATCTCGCCCGAGTGTTTGTCAGAACATTCGAGGGCACGTGCAAACGGCCGGCAGGTTTGTCAAGGTTGCAGTGTTGTGTTCAGAAACCGAATGAAACTTTGAGGGATTATATCCAGAGATGGATCACCCTGCACCACACAGTAGAAGATGTGTCAGATCATCAGGCAATTTGTGCCTTTAAGGAAGGCGTCAGGTATCGAGAGTTGAATATGAAATTCGGCCGGACAGGGAATATGACTCTGGCTCGGATGATGGAAATTGCCACCAAGTATGCCAATGGTGAAGAAGAAGAGCGGCTCCGGAGCAGCAAGCACAAAGCAGTCGCCCACGAAGCCGGAGGAGGAAACTCCGGTCGGAAACAGAAGCGCAAGGCCGAGCCAGCTGCTCCGGGTGAAGCCTTGGCTGTGGTTCAAGGAAAGTTCAAGGGGAAGCCCAAAGGGCCGTGGAACCCCAAGAAAGTAAAAGATCAAGATGGAAATGACGTGTTGGATCTGCCGTGCCATATCCACACCAAAAAAGATGAAGAAGGTAATTTCATTTACCCGAAGCACACCACTCGGCAGTGTCGGCTCCTAATCCAGCAGTTCCGAGAGAAACAGCCCAAGGAAAAAGAGAAGGAGACAGACAAGGCTGAGGATGAGGAAGAGGATGACGATGGTTATCCCCACGTGAATTCCACTCTGATGATTTTTGCTGATGTCGAGAGCAAAAGTCGATTAAAAGTTATCAACAGGGAAGTGAACATGGTCGCTCCGGCGACACCCAGTTACTTGAAGTGGTCACAGACTGCCATTACATTCAACCAGTCTGATCATCCAGCGCACATCGCCACCCCTGGGAGGCAAGCAATGGTGGTCGACCCGGTGGTCGAAGGCACTTGACTGACAAAGGTCCTGATGGACGGTGGCAGTGGTCTGAACATACTGTATGCAGAAACGTTGAAAGGAATGGGCATTCTGATGTCCAGGCTTAGTGAAAGCCATATGAGTTTCCATGGGGTCATTCCAGGCAAGAAGGCCGCATCCCTCGGTCAGATTGCACTCGACGTGGTTTTCGGTGATTCCAAAAATTACCGCAAAGAAAAGTTGACGTTTGAAGTTGTGGATTTCCAGAGTGCTTATCATGCAATTCTAGGCAGGCCAGCTTATGCACGATTTATGGCTCGACCATGTTACGTGTACCTCAAACTGAAGATGCCAGGTCCCAGAGGAGTGATTACTATCTCTGGTAATCGGAAGAAGGCAGAAGAGTGCTTCCAGAAGGGCTCAAAGATCGCCGATGCCCAGATGGCCGTAGTAGAATTGCAAGAATACCAGAAAAATGCAGATCCGAGTGACTTGCTGCGAGCCAAGAAGCCAGCCACAGATTCAGCATTCCAATCGTCTGGTGAAACGAAGTCGTTTCATATTCACCCGACAGATCCCAGTGCTGCTCCGACTCACATTTCAACCTCACTCGACTCCAAATAGGAAGAAGCGCTCATCTAGTTCCTCCATGAGAACTGAGACATCTTTGCATGGAAGCCTTCTGACATGCCGGGTGTTCCCAGCGAACTGGCTGAGCATCGTTTGCGAGTCGACCCGAAGGTGAAACCGGTCAAAGAACATCTTCGATGATCCGCCGTCCAGAAAAGAAAGGTAAAAGGGGAAGAGGTGGCTCAGCTTTTGGCAGCTGAGTTTATCCGAGAGATTTACCACTACGAGTGGTTAGCCAATGTTGTCATGGTCCCAAAGAAAGACGACTCACTTCGCATGTGCATCAATTTCAAGCATATCAATCACTGCCCGAAAGATCACTTTCCTCTCCCTCGCATTGACTAGATAGTCGACTCGACTGCAGGGTGCGAGCGTTTGTCCTTTTTGGACGCCTACTCCGGGTACCACCAGATCCGTCTGTATGGACCCGACGAAATAAAAACAACGTTTATCACCCCATTTGGGTGCTTCTGTTATGTCACAATGCCATTTGGTTTGAAAAATGCCGGAGCCACATTCATGCGGATGATTCAGAAGTGCGTGCTCACTCAGATTAGTCGGAATGTGGAAGCATACATGGATGACATTTTGGTCAAGTCACGTAAAGGTTCCGACCTACTGACTAACCTTGCTGAAACCTTTGCCAACCTCAGAAGGTATGATATCAAGCTCAATCCATCAAAGTGCATGTTTGGAGTTCCAAGCGGAAAGTTACTCGGTTTTCTTGTTTCCGAACGAGGAATCGATGCTAACCCAGAGAAAGTAGGCGCTATACTCCGAATGAAGCGCCCTGTGTGTGTGCACGATGTCCAGAAGCTTACTGGTTGCTTGGCCGCCCTAAGTCGATTCATTTCTCGCCTCGGTGAAAAGGCGCTGCCTCTTTACCGACTGATGAAGAAATCAGACAAGTTCGAGTGGACCCCAGAAGCTGATGCAGCGTTTGCAGAGCTAAAAGCCCTGCTTTCCACCCAGCCGGTGCTTGCTGCTCCAATCAGCAAAGAGCCTCTACTGCTTTATATAGCAGCCACTGGACAAGTCGTCAGTACAGTACTTACGGTCGAGCGGGAAGAAGAAGGAAAAGCTTATAAGGTTCAACGCCCAGTTTATTATATTTCTGAAGTCCTGACCCCGTCAAAGCAGAGATATCCTCATTATCAGAAGCTTGTCTATGGGATTTACATGACCACGAAGAAGGTTGCACACTATTTCTCAGATCACTCTGTTACAGTCGTCAGCGACGCTCCATTGTCAGAGATTCTGCACAACAGAGATGCAACTGGTCGAGTGGCCAAATGGGCGATTGAACTCCTTCCCCTGGATATCAAGTTTGAGGCAAAGAAAGCTATCAAGTCCCAAGCAATAGCAGATTTCCTCGCCGAGTGGATCGAACAGCAACTGCCGACTCAAGTTCACTCTGAACACTGGACCATGTTCTTTGACGGATCCAAGATGCTGAACGGTTCTGGTGCTGGAGTAGTTCTGGTATCCCCCCGAGGAGACAGGCTCAGATATGTCCTCCAGATTCACTTTGATTCCTCCAACAACGAAGCAGAATATGAAGCACTCCTGTATGGGTTGCGCATGGCCATTTCACTCGGCGTCCGTCGCCTCATGGTCTATGGCGACTCAGATTTGGTAGTTAATCAAGTGATGAAGGAGTGGGACGTCAGAAGCCCAGCCATGACTGGTTACTGCAACGCAGTGAGAAAGCTCGAGAAGAAGTTTGAGGGATTAGAACTCCACCACATACCCCGACTGAAAAATCAAGCAGCCGACGATTTGGCAAAGATAGGTTCCAAGAGAGAAGCCATTCCCAGCAATGTATTTTTGGAGCATATCCACTCGCCGACAGTTCAGGTAGATCCTTTTACTGAAGATCCCCCGCAACCTAAGAGCGCCACAGATCCGACTGAAGTCGAGGTCCCAGCCGTGGTCGACCTGATCATGGAGGTTATGGCCATTACTCCCGACTGGACGGTGCCCTACATTGCGTACATCCTCAGGAAAGAACTCCCAGAGGATGAAGAAGAGGCTCGACAGATCGTCCGTCGATCCAAGGCCTTTACTGTGATAAGAGGGCAGCTGTTCAGGGAAAGCGTGACTGGAGTCGGTCAGAAATGCATAACACCAGAAGAAGGTCGAATGATCCTCAATGACATCCACTCGGGGACCTGTGGTCATCATGCGTCCTCCCGGGCCATCGTGGCTAAAGCATACCGAGCTGGATTCTATTGGCCACGAGCAAATGAAATGGCGAAAGATATAGTCGACAGATGTGAAGGCTGCCAGTTTTACTCCGACATGTCCCACAAGCCAGCGTCTGCTCTGAAGACCATCCCCCTCATCTGGCCCTTTGCTGTTTGGGGACTGGATATGGTTGGACCACTGAGAACTGGCAGGAGCGGCTTCACTCATGTGCTCGTTGCAGTCGACAAGTTTACCAAATGGATCGAAGCTAAACCTATCAAGAACCTTGATGCTAGCACCGCTGTCAGTTTTATCAGAGAATTGACGTTCAGATATGGAGTCCCACACAGCATCATCACGGACAACGGGTCGAACTTCGACTCCGATGAATTCAGAGCTTTCTGCACCTCTCAGGGCACTCGAGTCGACTATGCTTCGGTCGCTCACCCGCAGTCAAACGGACAAGCAGAAAGAGCCAATGGCCTAATTCTCAAAGGATTGAAACCCCGACTGATGCGTGATCTCAAACACGCAGCAGGCGCTTGGGTTGATGAACTTCCGTCAGTTCTGTGGGGCTTGAGGACAACTCCTAATCGGTCGACCGGACGAACTCCTTTCTTTTTGGTTTACGGAGCCGAAGCAGTTTTGCCAAGTGACCTGCTCCACAACGCACACCGAGTCGAGCTCTTCTCCGAAGAGGAAGCAGAGTAGGCCTGGCAAGATTCAGTCGATCTCTTGGAGGAGGAAAGAGAGATGGCCTTGATCCGGTCAACCATCTACCATCAAGACTTGCGTCGATTCCACGCCAGAAATGTGAGGGGTCGAGCCTTTCAAGAAGGAGACCTAGTTCTTCGAGTGGATCAACAGAAACCACACAAGCTTGCCCGACTTGGGAGGGCCCCTTCATCATCACCAAAGTTATCCACAACAGAGCATACCATCTTTACAGTATTGAGCATCAGAAAGACGAGCCACGAGCTTGGAACGCGGAGCTGCTCCGCCCCTTTTATACTTAAGCACTCGTTCGAATAAAATGTAATGAGAAACACCTTTTGTAATTCGTTTATCAAAGACAAGAGCTTACGGTTCTCTCATTCGATTGTGTTGTTCTTATTTACTTCTGAAATCCCCCAGTGGGTGGGCTTAGTCGCGAATCCGTTTCGCCTAAGTTCGAAAAAATCCTACCGAGTGGAGAGCAATCCTCCCACTCGGGGGCTTAGCTGCAGTCCAGCACTCGCCTAAGTTCTCTCACTAGGAGACTTAGCTGCAGTCCGGTACTCGCCTAAGTTTGAAAAAATCCTAACGAGTGGAGAGCAATCCTCCCACTCGGGGGCTTAGCTGCAGTCCAGCACTCGCCTAAGTTCTCTCACTAGGAGACTTAGCTGCAGTCCGGTACTCGCCTAAGTTTGAAAAAATCCTACCGAGTGGAGAGCAACCCTCCCACTCGGGGCTTAGCTGCAGTCCAGCACTCGCCTAAGTTCTCTCACTAGGAGGCTTAGCTGCAGTCCGATACTAGCCTAAGTTCGAAAAAATCCTACCGAGTGGAGAGTAACCCTCCCACTCGGGGGCTTAGCTGTAGTCCAGCACTCGCCTAAGTTCTCTCACTAGGAGGCTTAGCTGCAGTCCGGTACTAGCCTAAGTTTGAAAAAATCCTACCAAGTCGAGAGAAACCCTCCCACTCGGGGGCTTAGCTGCAGTCCAGCACTCGCCTAAGTTCTCTCACTAGCAGGCTTAGCTGCAGTCCGGTACTAGCCTAAGTTTGGAAAAATCCTACCGAGTGGAGAGCAACCCTCCCACTCGGGGGCTTAGCTGCAGTCCAGCACTCGCCTAAGTTCTCTCACTAGGAGGCTTAGCTGCAGTCCGGTGCTTGCCTAAGTTTGAAAAAATCCTACCGAGTGGAGAGCAATCCTCCCACCCGGGGGCTTAGCTACATTCCAGCACTCACCTAAGTTCTCTCACTAGGACGCTTAGCTGCAGTCCGTCACTCGCCTAAGTTTGAAAAAATCCTACCGAGTGGAGAGCGACCCTCCCACTCGGGGGCTTAGCTGCAGTCCAGCACTCGCCTAAGTCCTCCCACTAGGAGACTTAGCTGCAGTCCAGTACTCGCCTAAGTTTGAAAAAATCCTACCGAGTGGAGAGCGACCCTCCCACTCGGGGCTTAGCTGCAGTCCAGCACTCGCCTAAGTCCTCCCACTAGGAGACTTAGCTGCAGTCCAGTACTCGCCTAAGTTTGAAAAAATCCTACCGAGTGGAGAGCGACCCTCCCACTCGGGGGCTTAGCTGCAGTCCAGCACTCGCCTAAGTCCTCCCACTAGGAGACTTAGCTGCAGTCCAGTACTCGCCTAAGTTTGGAAAAATCCTACCGAGTGGAGAGCGACCCTCCAACTCGGGGGCTTAGCTGCAGTCCAGCACTCGCCTAAGTCCTCCCACTAGGAGACTTAGCTGCAGTCCATTACTCGCCTAAGTTTGAAAAAATCCTACCGAGTGGAGAGCAACCCTCCCACTCGGGGGATTAGCTGCAGTCCAGCACTCGCCTAAGTTCTCTCACTAGGAGGCTTAGCTGTAGTCCATCACTCGCCTAAGTTTGAAAAAATCCTACCAAGTGGAGAGCGACCCTCCCACTCGGGGGCTTAGCTGCAGTCCAGCACTCGCCTAAGTCCTCCCACTAGGAGACTTAGCTGCAGTCCAGTACTCGCCTAAGTTTGAAAAAATCTTACCGAGTGGAGAGCAACCCTCCCACTCGGGGGCTTAGTTGCGGTCCAGCACTCGCCTAAGTTCTCTCACTAGGAGACTTAGCTGCAGTCCAGTACTGGCCTAAGTTTGAAACACATCCCTACCCACAAGGATGACGGGTGCAGGTCGACTGCAACCTTCTCCTTCGGAGCTGCGGCACAAATACAACATCCGGTCCATCCCTGTCTGCAAGGATGACGAGGTGCAGGTCAACTGCAACCTTCTCCTTCGGAGCTGCGGCACAAGTACAATGTCCGGGCCATCCCTACCCGCAAGGACGACAGGGCGCAGGTCAACTGCAACCTTCTCCTTTGGAGCTGCGGCACAAATACAACATCCGGTCCATCCCTATCCGCAAGGATGACGAGGTGTAGGTCGACTGCAACCTTCTCCTTCGGAGCTGCGGCACAAGTACAACGTCCGGTCCATCCCTACCCGCAAGGACAACGAGGTGCAGGTCGACTGCAAACTTCTCCTTCGGAGCTGCGGCACAAATACAACGCCCGGTCCATCCCTATCCGCAAGGATGACGAGGTGCAGGTCGACTGCAACCTTGTCCTTCGGAGCCGCTGCGTCTCCAACGCAAAGACTATTCAAAGCAGTGTGTAAAGTCCATTCGAGGACAAACACAAGCACATTCGGAAATAAACCAAATCCAGATAAATCCTAAAGATTCCGAGAAGCAAATCAAAAGTACTCGGGCATCAAGCCAGAAGGAGTTCAACGGTTACAGCAATCACTCGGCATTCCAAGGAAAATTTAAAGTGTATTCAGGTTTCATGACTCTGTTCACTCGGCCGGAGGAGGGCTGGCAGGCTCCATGAATGAGTCCAGGTCGATCCCATCAGCAATCTGAGTGGCGGCAGCGATGAAAGTCTCCATGAAGGACTGGAAGTCGTGCTTTTTGGTGTTAGCGACTTTGATCGCAGCCAGCTTATCTTCACGAGCCTCCTTGCAATGGACTCGCACCAAGGACAACGCAATGTCAGCACCGCACCGGGCAGAGGATTTCTTCCATTCTTGCACTCGGTAAGGGATCTCGTTCAGTCGAGTCATCAAGGATTCCAGGTCATTCTGAAGCGTCGCCCCCGGCCAAAGCGATGAGTCGATTCGAGAGACAACCTCCTTCAGGCGTGCAAGGTAGCTTGTGGCGCTGGTGATATGGGACTTCAGTCGGAGCACGTTCATCGCAGTTTCGTCGCAGACTGGGGAATCGATAGGGTCCAGACCCGTCTCGACCCTTCCAGTTTCTTCGTCGAAGTCTTGGCAGAGTTCCGCAGCCAAAAGTTAGTCAATCGACCGAGCAAGATCCGATCGCAAGCATCAACACAGTCGGATTAAAGGAAATACCTTCCAATGCGAGATAAAGCTTCTTGGCGAGAGTCCTCAGATAAGCTTCTGTGTCATTCCTCTTGCGGATTGCAGACTCCAACTTTTCATTCAGGACGACCTTGTCCTTCTTCATACTGGTCACTTCGCGGTTAGCTTCATTAAGACAAGATTTCAGTTTGTTCACCTCTCCTTCAAGTGTTTCGATTGAAGCAAGCTTCTTGTCTGCGAGAGCGGTTTTGTCTTGGGCTGCTTTCTGCGCGGCGGCGAGGTCCGAGTCTTCTTCTCCAGAGCCAACTTCATTTTCTCTGCCAAAGAAGCAATCGAGTCAAAGAAGAGATCAAAGAGATATATTGAGAGTCAGTCGACAATCAGTTACCTTCCATACCAGCGGCCTCGTCTTGAGCTTTTTTCAGATTTTGCTGAGCCAATTCCAAGTCTAAGTTGAGTTGCCTCTGCTTGTCCTCGAGTTCAGCAAACTTGGAAATAAGAGTACAAGACTTCTGCAGAAGGCAAAAGACATATCAATCGATAGGATCAAAGGTGGTTCACTTCGAGTGAATAAACCTAAAGAAGTCCATTTAGACCCAGCGACTGCACACAGTCGACTGCGGTCTCAGGGGCTACACCCAGCGGGTGCACTTCGCGTGCCCCCGCTGACTAAGACTCAACTCGTCCGGTCCACCCGGATCAGGTTAAAAAAAGGGGGGCAGCAAGCTGTTAAGACCCCAGTTGACTGCCAGCAGTCGACCGCGGTCTCGGGGACTACACCCAGTGGGTGCACTTGGCGTGCCCCCACCGGTTCGGATCTTACTCGACCGGCCCGCCGGAGTCGAGTGTAAGGAGTAGAAAGAAAAGAATGAAGAACTCCCCAGTCGACTGCCAGCAGTCGACCGTGGTCTCGGGGACTACACCCAGTGGGTGCACTTAGCGTGCCCCCACCGGTTCTGATCCCACTCGCTTAGACCGAGTGGAAGAGCGAAACTACCAAAAACAACAAAACACCCAGTGGGTGCTCTAATTTGACGCAAACAACAGGAGATTGTGCAGAAGAAGATTTTTCGAGAACGAAAATAGTCGGAAAGTTTACTCACCTGGACATTGGCCCGAAGGGCGGCACTGGCGTCGTAGGCAGTCTGGCTGTTCTTGTGCACCGTCTTCACTCGCTCCATCATCATGTTAGCCTGTCGAATGGCTTCTGCAGCCGCTTCCGACTGGTTGTCCGGGACGGGGTAGCAGGTGAAAAAGTGTGCAGATGACCCAGGTGCGGTGGCTTGGAGCTCTGTGGCGTGGAGTTGGATGGTTGAAGGAACCACAGGTGCAGTCGACGGTGCGGGAGTCCCACTCGACAAGGGCGCAGCGAACGTCACAGAGGCCCTGCCCGCGTCTTCAGCTTGACGGACGGAAGGTGTTGGAGTTGGTTCTTGCTGAGCCACCCTGCCTGCTGCTACCTTCTTGCTCTTCCTGGGCTTAGGAGCCACATCTTCATTGTCATCTGGAAGATCAATGATGTTGGGTGGAGCTACAAGGCAGATCATTCGACCCCAAGTGAACCACACGAACGCAGTCGACCAAAGAATCCAGAACAAGATCACAAGAGTTTATACCTATGTTGGAGGTTACAGCATCTTCCATTTCCTCGTCTCGTTACTGGAAAGAAGAGGTTCATGACGTAGCAGCACTGCAAAGACCCGTATTCAATCGGTTATGTCTGGTTAATCGAGTCGACGAAAAAGACAAGTTAGATGGTTACCCGGAGATAGTAGGAACGGTCACTTCGATCCTGGGCAAAGCTTTTGGCAGATTGGAAGAGGTGGCTTTCGGCGCTTTCGACGCTGGAGGCGGCGCAGCTTTGGACTGCTTTGGAGCCTTTTCAGCCGGCATTGGGGAAGACGTCCTAGGACGCTTCAAAGTCAGACCAGTCGGCGCGGCCACTAAGTCCGGAGCACTCACCGGGTTGTGGGCTAGTTTGGATATCCTCTCCCTGCGAGGAGGCGAGTCGACTTCTTCGTCACCAGTCGATTCGTCTCTCTCCTCGTCTTCCTCGGCTTCCGAATGCTCCTCGCCGCTCTCGCCACCGCTCCCTTCTTCTTCAGCCTCCTTGTCCTGCACTCCGTTGGGCATTGAGTACATGTCGATGAGGGCCTGAAAGGACAATGATCAAAGGAAATTCAATCGACCATAAACAAGATGTCACTCGGTGAATCGAAAAGATACTCGATAAGACAGAATTATACCTGCTCCGGCTGGTGCGAGTTATCGAATGGAATCACCCTCCTAGACCCCCGAGGGTTGTCTTTGTTGCTGGTGATCCCCATCAACCACTTCTCCAAGGTGTCCTCGCTGACGTCCTTCCGGTGGATCCGAGTGGAATCCTCGAGCCCAGAATACATCCACATCGGATGATCGCGCGCCTAAAGAGGTTGGATGCGTCGACCGAGAAAGACCTCCAGCAGGTCCATCTTGGTCACCCCATCGCGGACAAGCTGGACGACCCGCTCGACCAACACCTTGACCTGCGCCTTCTCTTCTGGAACTACCTTCAGGGGGGCGGGCTTCTCCACTTGAGCCAAAGAAAAAGGAGGAAGTCCAGTCAACTGGCCGGGGGTCGGCTGATCCTTGTAGTAGAACCAAGTCGACTGCCAGCCCCGGACCG
This sequence comes from Triticum aestivum, assembly GCF_018294505.1. Taxonomy (NCBI): domain Eukaryota; kingdom Viridiplantae; phylum Streptophyta; class Magnoliopsida; order Poales; family Poaceae; genus Triticum; species Triticum aestivum. The sequence goes on from NC_057809.1 coordinate 622,362,807, forward strand.
AGTCGGGAAGAATCATGGCTGGGAAAGTACTCTTGCTCCTCATCTAGATCCCCAGACCCCCGCACATCTGGATCACTTGTGTCCTCTCGTCACTCGACTTGGCCTTTTTGACCGACTGGGATCGGCAGGTGAAGATGTGTTTCAAAAGGCCCCAGTGCGGTCGACAACCCAAGAAGTTTTCGCACATCGACACAAAAGCGGCCAGATATACTATAGTGTTTGGGGTGAAATGGTGGAGTTGAGCCCCAAAGAAGTTCAAAAAACCCCGGAAGAAAGGATGGGGTGTAGTGAGAATCCGCGATCTACGTGAGTGGCGAGGAGAACACACTCACCCTCCCTCGGCTGCGGCTCGGTTTCATTCCCCGGGAGCTGTGCTGACTTGTGGGGGATCAGTCCCCCCACCACTAGGTCATCGAGGTCGTCCTGGGTGATTGTCGAGCAGATCCAGTCGCCCTGGATCCAGCCAGCCGGCAGTCCGGATCTCGACAAGGATCCGCCCCGGCTGGTACGCTTGCCCTTCACCTTCGCTGTCGCCTTCTTCGCGCGTTCCAGCGCCACCGTCCTATCCTTCCCCACGGCGGCGGGTCGAGCTCGAGTAAAGGTCTGGCGATGAGGGTGGAAGCAAGCATGGCGGAGAGATTGAGAGAAGAAGAGAGAATGGGAGCGCATGGGGCAGAGGCCTGGTCCGAGGCCTTTTATAAGGTCGTCATCCGAGTGACTGACGGGTGGACCCAGGCAATCTAAAAAAAATCCCGCAACAGTCGCACGCACAATACGTGGCGAAAAAGGTGGCGCGGGGATCGAGGAGACTTGCCTAATCCGTCCCGATAACCTTGTTTCTGTCCGTCCGGCGCGCTTCCCAAAATTCGAATCCCGCGAGATCCGCCGGGAGCAGAACAACCTGTCAGACTGAAGACAAACATCCTCTGCATCATCAGTCGGAATTCTACCGTGAAAATTCACTCGACAAAAACCAAGAATGGACCACGGCGACTGAGAAAGCAGTCGACGTCTTCACCTCAACTCATTGTTCCAGAACAGGATATACTCGTAACACAAAGAATGGGTCGGAAGTGTTCCCAACTCCTTCCCCACTCAAACCCTGATCCATTTGGGGGCTAATGATGAAGCTATGTACCTAGGGTAGGGTCATGGACCTGTCCGACATACCCTCCCCAGGGACATCTCTGCAATGAATCAGAAGTAGTCGAAGAGAAACCATCGTCCACTCGACCATGAAGATGCGCTCACTCGACCACCTTGAAGACACTTGTGTCAGGACCCTGATTCTAAGTCAAACCGATCTAGCCTGTAACACCTCATATCACTTTGCGGCCTCACGCACGGTATTCCCACGGGTGTCGCCTTACCATGGCCTGGGACCGTTTATGCCTTTTGGATCACGTATATGATAGTGTTGCTAGCATCCATATGACAGAGAACCCGGGCCGAGATGACTAGTCATGAACCCAAAGTGGCACCAACTTACGGGGACAGGCATACATGAATCAACATCAAGCATGTCGGTCAGCAACGTGTGAATCCGGGCTGTAGCAATGGGCCAACAGGACTCCGGGAACCCAGGCTGTAGCAGGCTAGGCAGGACTCCGTATGTCACCGTGTGACATTTCCCCAAAGCGACAGACACAGGAACGAAGTGAATCACATGTCGACCAGTCAAGTGTTCCAGAGCAGTAGTCCTGGGCTAGCAGGACTCCGATGAAACGGGCTGTAGCGGACTACTATGGCTCATGGAAGCACAAGACTACATTTCCCAATAAGAGAGGCTACCAAGGATATACAACTAGGTTGTCGGATCCCACACATACCAAGCATTTCAATCATACACACAATATGCTCGATATGTGTAAATACAACATGGCATCACAACATAACTCTACGACTCAAGTATCTATTCATTAGGCTCCGAGGAGCGAGATATTACAAACATGGGTCTCATGACCCAACATTCAGAGCATACAATTCAAAGCACATGCGGAAGCTTAACTTGTCTGAGTACAGACAACTACAAATGAAGAAGGCTGAGAAGCCTGACTATCTACAAGACCCTCCCAAGGGTACAAGATCGTAGCTGAGGTAAGAAGCTAAACTTCGAAGTCCACGCGATACTACTAGCGAGACAGAACTTTCTCTGCAAAACATAAATTAAGCAAACATGAGTACAAATGTACCCAACAAGACTAACATCAGAACTAACTACATATGCATCGGTATAATCAAAGGGGTGGTGGAGTGTAACTGCAGCAAGCCAGCTTTGACACGATGGCTATCCTGAACTACGACTGCAAATAACTCTTTGAGGTGGTGCACACGAATCCGCATATTCACCATATCAATACACCACTATGGATCCGCTCACGTCTCCCTACGAGAACGCCATCCATACCACTCACGCTTATCTTGCGCATTTTAGAGTATCCACTTTCACTTGTCTATGAACTATGCAATGGGTCCAAGCTTCCATATCCGAGGAATCCGGCTATTCGAATAGATAATGATAACCCTGCAGGGGTATACTTCTTCACACATGCTCTCGCCACTTATCGCCCTGTACACGTCATGTACCTCGGCAACCTTCAAGCGGAAGCCGGGCGAGGGAGTCGGCCACGACCTAACTAATCACACAAGTCTCTTGTCCAGGTTTATCGCCTATTCGGGTTCCCTCCGCAAGGAGATCCAGCCGGGGTGTCGCTCACGGCCCCAAACAATGTGTACAGGGTTCCCAAGCCCACCATCCGGGTGCCACTTGGTACACCGGGCCACTGTGCCTAGTCTGTCCCAAGCCCAGTTGTATCGGGTGCCACTTGGTAGACTACTAACACTACCTACAAACACCAGAAACTAGTTGCAACTCCTGGACAGAGATCGAGTGGATTAATAAGTCGAGAGGGGTCGAGTTACTGGAACCCAATGTGTGGTAGTAACTGTTCATGGATCACAAACACAGAACTCAGTTCCTAAGAACGGCTGCAATGAGACAACCCACGATGTACTCCTACATGGCCTCTCACCGCTACCTTTACCAAATCGTCTTCACACACTTAGCTCTCAACAGTAGGACATGTTCACCACATTCCAATTCATCCCCGATGAATCAGACCTGACTCAACTCTAAGTAGTAGCAGGCATGACAAACAAACATGAATGAGTAGGCACATCAGGGCTCAAACAACTCCTACTCATGCTAGTGGGTTTCATCTATTTACTGTGGCAATGACAGGTCATGCAGAGGAAAGGGGTTCAGCTACCGCAGCATGTAACAGTTGAAACGTTGTTGTCCTAATGCAGTAAAAGAGAGCAGGAGCAAGAGAGTGGGATTGTATCGGAATGAACAAGGGGGTTTTGCTTGCCTGGCACTTCTGAAGATAGTATATCTCTTCATCGGTGTCATCGATCACGTCGTCGGAAACATCGTCTACTAAGAGGGAACAACCACCGACAAATACAAAAGGAACCACAATCAATGCAATGCACATTCATATGAATGATATGTCATATTAAAGTACTGAATTGACCTAGTGCAACAGTTAGTCATATTCATTGAAGTGGAATTCAAACCTATAGCAAATTCCAACTCCAAAGCTAATTACCATTTATGCCATAATCATGAATTGTCCTATTCAGTGAGGTTAACTTGTTCAAACATGCATGAAAATGCCATAAACAGATTCTTTGGATTTTTCTGATAATTTTTCATATATAAATTATTTCATTTGGAGTTACGGTTTAATTTCTATGAATTTTAGAAGTTTTGGGCATTTTCTGAGAATAATAAATCATTTAAGATTTATTTAAATCCCAGAAAGGAATTATTACGTTAGCATGATGTCGGTGTGACGTCAGCAGGTCAAAGGGGCTGGTCCAAGTCAAACCTGACAGTGGGGCCCATATGTCAGTGCCTAACTAACTAACTTAATTTAGATTAACCCTAACTAACTTGGTTAGCCAGGCAGGGCCCGTATGTCAGTGACCCAGGGGTGTCAAATCACTGGTCAACCAGGGCTAATCCACCGACGACTCGATGCCGGCGAGGCCAGACGCGGCGGCTAGGTGCGGGATTCCTCCTCCGGCGACCAAATGGCCGGCGGAGGGCATCTACGCGGTGCTGGGACTCGCCCGCATCCATCTGTGCAAACGGAAGGGGCTGAGGTGGCCCGAGCTCGCCGGAGGCAAGCTCGCAGCGGTGGCCGGAGTTCGGGCCTGCACGGGTGCGGGGCTACGCTGCGCGAGCGAGCGAGCTGATAGGCCGGGCGGGCTCCTGGGAGATCCACGAGCTCGTGTTTGTGCTCGGACGCGAGTTCGGTGACCTGCAACGACGGCGGCGACAGGCGCTGCGGCGGCGAGTTTCGGCCGCGGTGGCTAGGGGGGCTAGAGGAGGGATTCGACAGCGGGGAGAGAGGGGTTGGGAGCAGGAGCTCACAGGGAGGCGGCGCAGTAGGTCAGTGGGCTCGGGGACGTCCTTGACGGCGCTAATCGACGGCGAGGGGCTCGGGTGCCCGAGGTTGAATATGACCGCGATGACAATGAAGCAGGGCCTCCCGACGTCCCGTAGCTCGATTGGGAGGACGAGGAGGACGCAGCGGTGCTTCTGGGCTGCTCGAGGGGACAAGGGAGAGGCGCTGGCCACGGTGATGCTCATCGGCGGCGGTGGGCGCGTTCGGTGAGGAGAACAAAGGAGGGGGAGGGTGTTCGGGGGAGAGAGGGAAAAAGAGGGCGAGGGGGGTCAGCTTCCAGACGGCCATGGGGTGGCGATCCCCAGCATCGCGCTGGCCAGGGAGGGCCAGGCAGGCAGCTGCGTGCCGGCCCGCGCGGGCGCCGTGCTCGGCCTCGCCTCTGCTAGTAGGCAGAGGTTGAAGACAGGTATGCCCCTGGTGGGCTGGGCCAAAACTGCTGGGCCACCAAGTAAGTGGGCCTCAGGTAAGTCTGTGCTTTCTTCTTTTTTTATTTGTTTCTGTTTCTATTTTTCTGCTGTTTGTTTTGATTTGATCTAAATACCAAATCAATTTGAAACTTCATGAAAATAATTGTCTAAGCTAAGTGGTCTCATCCAAAGCCACACAACAATTTTCAGAATTATAGAACATATATTTCTTATATAATAAATATATATCCAATTCAAATAGTTATTGAATTAATTTCAAATGCCCAAAATAAATATTTCTGAGACTCCAAAAATATTGGTTTGAATTTTACCTCTTGCCAATATTTTTACAGAATAACAGGAACATTTCCTTGGACTCATTTGAAAAGATTTTTAATGTTGATTATTTCTGAAGTGATTTCTGAGGGTTTCAACTAACCTCAATTCAACTTTCAGAATTTAGACATGATGCATGGATGCTCTCTTATGCAACTATCTGCAACCAAATTCTAGGGCTGTGACAACTCACCCCCACTAAATAAGAATCTCGCCCCGAGATTCAAGACATGAGGTAAGAAGACAGGGAGGCACAAAGCTAACACAAACTTCACGATCCAGTTTGCACTTCATAAGAACGTTGATTCGATCATCATCTTTGATCTTGACATCCTTTCCTTCGAGAACTTCATCCAACATGGCGACAAGAGAGCAAGACAACCTCACAAGAATGGATCATCGATCTTAATGAACACAAGATCAACTCACGGAATGAGACGTAGAAACATCCCTTGAGCTAAGACGCAAAACACACATCAGAGATGATGGAAGAGAAACATATGACGAAGGTTCAAATTGGTAGGTGATAATTCCATGCTGGAGTAGGATGGTGCATTGTTTTCAAGGTAGTGAGGAGATAATTTCCATGATACCATAACGAGACACCCTAGAGAAGGATGACTCATAGAATTATCCCTTAAGTTGCAAAAAGAATTACTTTTGATTCAGAGATCATTGAAACTCTCTATACCAGCCTAAGGAAAAATCACAATTGACCGTTTGAATGAGTTTGAAAGAATGTCATACTCAGTTTTGGAGAGGAACTAGAGTTATAGGACAACTCGGCAATGGAAGGCACATTCCAATTGATACCAAGGATATAACCCAGTGACCGAGCGTGCTCTCAAGAACTTGAGCATTTCCGTATTCATCAAGGTTTTACCAGCATCCATGCCGAGGATCCTGGCAACACATCATACTACCATGATGAACGGTGATGGAGGATGCAGATGCAAAGGAGGACATCACTTTCTCAGATATTTCCTTAGCAATGTCAAGAAGCAAATCTGGATGATCGACCGAGAGACATTTAGCACTCCGCTTCTAATGTTCTCCTTGATGTGCTAGCGTACCCCATTTATAGATATGGTTTGGTATCTAGAACATCAAGTAAAAAGGTCGGACTTCGGGAGCACAAGAATCCATAAGGAACAACTACCGGAGTAAATCTTACGAAGTCCTTATGGGGAGGTGGCTAACTTCCTCAATCAAGATACTACAATGATATACCTTCCGGCTGGGTGTGTTGGCCACGACATCAACCTTGTCGGGACCTACATAATAGATCTTGGAAAAGTTCCAACCATCATATCCGCCCGAGATTCAGATCTGGTTGGTAACAAAATATTTCAGACAGCGGGTCTGGAAAGGAAAATGAAAGTTTGCAACACAAATCGATGAGATGGCGTTGCGAGATTCTCGGGAAATGAACAACGTTAGCAAGCTCCAAAACATGAGCGGGTTCCGCTACAAACATGTGAACACGCTGTCCCAGACAAGCATGACCACATGGTAGTCTTACAATGAAACACTACCGATTCTGGTTGGGATCCATCAACGAGGATATTGAAGTCCTTGCATAAGGCATGCTCTTAAGAAGGAACTTCTTCTCCTTGAACAAATCAATCAGTGGCTTGGTGTGCTAGGAATACATATGGAATGAAGGTAGCTAATCTGTTAAACCACAGAATACTTCGGACATGCATGACTGACTTGGGATGATTCTAGAGGAAGCAAAACAAACCTTTCTCAAATTCACGGCGGCAACTTGCATCAAGTGCACGTGAATTAGAGGAAGTATCTTCTTTTATCCAAACATATACCTCATGAACGGGACACGAGGACAACGCTTAGAAAGTTTCCAACACTAGCTTAATGTTCAACATAATTCATGGAAAAGGATAAGGATGTTGTCGATGGGCTCAACAACAATTCATCCATGTTTCCATATATATGGAATCCCACAACTATGTGAACAAGATGATAGCATTGGTCAGACCCAAAAGATATAATGGTGTATGCTCGAGGGATCAACCACAAGTAAGACAACATTATGAACATCGTTGGTTCTGTTTTGATTTGATGATAGCCCATACTCAAATCAAAGTTTTGATACGACAATAGGTCCAACAACTGATCACAGGGACCAATCGATGAAGATATCATCTATCTTCAACACATGCAAATATATCCCTTGAGATGAACTTAGCTGGCAAGCACTTATCTTCCAACTCTCCAAGTTATTGTTTAGCTTAACCAACTAGCTCAGAGGGGTAACTGACACAGATTCTTGGAGAATGGCTGGTTTGCAAGAAACCAACTTGATCACGAACTCCACATAGCGGTCAGGTGACAACCTGGTAATACTTCCGAGAACATATTCGGGAAATCTCAAACCACCGACATGATACTAAGCTCGAGATCAATCTTGCTCTTCAGGGCAAGACGATATGATCAAAAGAGCAAGGATTTGGCAAAATCCTAACCCGTTGATCGAAGAGTGCACCAGGAAATAAGGACTATGTAGCACGACCAACCTTAGGGTGATGATTCAATAATCAGCACACTAAGAATGATATTAATATCCATTAACTACCAAGAAAAGGGTTGCTAGGAGTATTGATTTCACACATCATGATTCACTTGTCGGTATTCCGGTTGCGACAACACGACACCGAGGAATGAATAATGATGTCGAGAAGTATCACTACGTCAAGAATTCATAAGGGAAGGTGCAATTCCCATGACATTCCTGACATAAAGTGGATAATACTTCAGGGTAGAACAGACCAATAGCTTGATTGCATTTGATCTGCGAAATACAACTGCTTTGACCCAATCCTAAGTATGGATGAGGTACTGGAGTTTGTTTCTCCTAGTCATTCCAGAATAGAATGGCTTGACAGACCACAAGAATAAGAGGTATCGATGAGCATGAATGCAAGACATGCTCTTAACTATCAAATGATAGACGGAGATCATGATACAACTAAAGAGAGGGACATCTCAAAGGAACATATTAACTTTCTGAGTTGTGGATGCATAGATTAGTATGTCGAACCAAGTTCAACATATTTCTTCCGGATAACCCATGTAAAGAAGGTAGAACTGGCAGAGTCACATCATAGAATCGAGAACTCGTCAAGAGCACTCTTATTGTGATCTTTTGGTTCAACAACTTCCGCCAAGGATGGTTCATGGTATTAGGAAGAATGATATACCATGGACCTCGAGGACTATCACAAGGTTACTAATATCCAAAAGGAACTAGCAAACAATATCAACAAGAAGTAAGTAGGGTGGATCTCGGGTTTAAGAACCCAGGAATAGAATACCTACTACTAAAGGCATCACGGGATGCTTTCGAGAATGGTGGCCAGAATCATCACACTGGGAACACAAAACATGGCTAGTTTACTAGGTGGTCCTCTAAGACACCTAGGGTCATAATAATAGCTTCAACATATATGTCGAGGCAATGGAGTATCTCAACCCACTGGTTAGTGTGGTTAATCTGGCCCAAAGGAACATCAGAACAGAAAGAAGGGAGTTGCAAATGCATCAGACTATTTAGAAACCTGGGATGACTCGGACAACATAACGGCTGTAAATGCTCAAAATGATTTGAGACATCCTGCAAAATGGTGGCATAACCACTCAACATCACAATATCAAGGTTCTGAGGCCAGCTATGAACATATGGAAGTGGTAGGAACTGAACTGAGGCTTGAACTCAACAATCCTAGGCAACTACGATATAGTAACACGTCATCCTGAGAGATAGAAGAGAAGCCTAGTTCTTAACCCCGTAGAAAAGATAAGATGACTCAGGTCAGAACGTCATGAGTATAAGGAGTAAAAGAGCCTTATGTTCCCATCCACAATCAATTCCCTTATATAACGGAAGCATTTCTAGACACGACTTCGACCAGCTTGGCTTGGTAATCCTACAGGTAGTCAGGCTTTGATACCAAAGCTATCAGGACCCTGACTCTAAGTCACACCGATCTAGCCGGTAACACCTCATATCACTTTGCGGCCTCATGCACGATATTCCCACGGGTGTCGCCTTACCATGGCCCGGGACCGTTTGCGCCTTTTGACTCACGTATATGATAGTGTCGCTAGCATCCATATGACAGAGAACCCGGGCCGACATGACTAGTCGTGAACCCAAAGTGGCACCAACTTACGGGGACAGGCATACATGAATCAACATCGAGCATGTTGTTCAGCAACGTGTGAATCCGGGTTGTAGCACTGGGCTAACAGGACTCCGGGAACACGGGATGTAGCAGGCTAGGCAGGACTCTGGATGTCACCGCGTGACATTTCCCCGAAGGGACGGACACAGGAACGAAGTGAATCACGTGCCGGCCAGTCAAGTGTTCCGGAGCAGTAGTGCTGGGCTAGCACGACTCCGGTGAAACGGGCTGTAGCGGACTACTATGACTCATGGAAGCACAAGACTACATTTCCCCATAAGAGAGGCTACCAAGGATATACAACTAGGTTGTCGGATCCCACACATACCAAGCATTTCAATAATACACACAATATGCTCGATATGTGTAAATACAACATGGCATCACAACATAACTCTAAGACTCAAGTATTTATTCATTAGGCTCCGAGGAGCGAGATATTACAAACATGGGTCTCATGACCCAACATTTAGAGCACAATTAAAAGCACATGCGGAAGCTTAACTTGTCTGAGTACATACAACTACAAAAGAAGAAGGCTGAGAAGCCTGACTATCTACAAGACCCTCCCAAGGGTACAAGATCGTAGCTGAGGTAACAAGCTAAACTTCGAAGTCCACACGATACTACTAGCGAGACTGAACTTTCTCTGCAAAACATAAATTAAGCAAACGTGAGTACAAATATACCCAGCAAGACTTACATCAGAACTAACTACATATGCATCGGTATCATCAAAGGGGTGGTGGAGTTTAACTGCAACAAGCCAGCTTTGACTCGGTGGCTATCCCGAACTACGACTGCAAATAACTCTTTGAGGTGGCGCACACGAGTCCGCATATTCACCATATCAATACACCACTATGGATCCGCTCACGTCTCCCTACGAGAACGCCATCCATAGCACTCACGTTTATCTTGTGCATTTTAGAGTATCCACTTTCACTTGTCTATGAACTATGCAAGGGGTCCAAGCTTCCATATCCGAGGAATCCGGCTATTCGAATAGATAATGATAACCCTGCAGGGGTGTACTTCTTCACACATGCTCTCGCCACTTATCGCCCTGTACACATCATGTACCTCGACAACCTTCAAGCGAAAGCCGGGCAAGGGAGTCGGCCACGACCTAACTAATCACACAAGTCTCTCGTCCAGGTTTATCGCCTATTCGGGTTCCATCCGCAAGGAGATCCGGCCGGGGTGTCGCTCACGGCCCCAAACGATGTGTACAGGGTTCCCAAGCCCAGCATCCGTGTGCCACTTGGTACACCGGGCCACTGTGCCTAGTCTGTCCCAAGCCCACTTGTACCGGATGCCACTTGGTAGACTACTAACACTACCTACAAACACCAGAAACTAGTTGCAACTCCTGGACAGAGATCGAGTGGATTAATAAGTCGAGAGGGGTCGAGTTACCGGAACCCAGTGTGTGGTAGTAACTGTTCATGGATCACAAACACAGAACTCAGTTCCTAAGAATGGCTGCAATGAGACAACCCACCATGTAATCCTACATGGCCTCTCACCGCTACCTTTACCAAATCATGTTCGCACACTTAGCTCTCAACATTAGGACATGTTCACCACATTCCAATTCATCCCCGATGAATCAGACCTGACTCAACTCTAAGCAGTAGCGGGCATGACAAACAAACATGAATGAGTAGGCACATCAGGGCTCAAACAACTCCTACTCATGCTAGTGGGTTTCATCTATTTACTGTGGCAATGACAGGTCATGCAGAGGAAAGGGGTTCAGCTACCACAGCATGTAACAGTTGAAACGTTGTTGTCCTAATGCAGTAAAAGAGAGCAGGAGCGAGAGAGTGGGATTGTATCGGAACGAACAAGGGGGTTTTGCTTGCCTGGCACTTCTGAAGATAGTATATCTCTTCATCGGTGTCATCGATCACGTCGTCGGAAACATCGTCTACTAAGAGGGAACAACCACCGACAAATACAAAAGGAACCACAATCAATGCAATGCACATTCATATGAATGATATGTCATATTAAATTACTGAATTGACCTAGTGCAACAGTTAGTCATATTCATTGAAGTGGAATTCAAACCTATAGCAAATTCCAACTCCAAAACTAATTACCATTTATGCCATAATCATGAATTGTCCTATTCAGTGAGGTTAACTTGTTGAAACATGCATGAAAATGCCATAAACAGATTCTTTGGTTTTTTCTGATAATTTTTCATATATAAATTATTTCATTTGGAGTTACGGTTTAATTTCTATGAATTTTAGAAGTTTTGGGCATTTTCTGAAAATAATAAATCATTTAAGATTTATTTAAATCCTAGAAAGGAATTATTGCGTCAGCATGATGTGGGTGTGACGTAAGCAGGTCAAAGGGGCTGGTCCAAGTCAAACCTGACAGTGGGGCCCATATGTCAGTGGCTAACTAACTAACTTAATTTAGATTAACCCTAACTAACTTGATTAGCCGGGCGGGGCCCGTATGTCAGTGACCCTGGGGGGTCAAATCCCTGGTCAACCGGGGCTAATCCACCGGTGACTCGACGCCGGCGAGGCCAGATGCGGCGGCGAGGTGCGGGATTCCTCCTCCGGCGACCAAATGGCCGGCGGAGGGCATCTACGCGGTGCTGGGACTCGCCCGCATCCATCTGTTCAAACGGCAGGGGCTGAGGTGGCCCGAACTCGCCAGAGGCAAGCTCGCAGCGGTGGCCGGAGTTCGGGCCAGCACGGGTGCGGGGCTATGCTGGGCGAGCGAGCGAGCTGATAGGCCAGGCGGGCTCCTGGGAGATCCGTGAGCTCGTGTTTGTGCTCGGACGCAAGTTCGGTGACCTGCAACGACGGCGGCGACAGGCGCGGCGGCGGCGAGCTTCGGCCGCGGTGGCCAGGGGGGCTAGAGGAGGGATTCGACGGTGGGGAGAGAGGGGTTGGGAGCAGGAGCTCACAGGGAGGCGGCGCAGTAGGTCAGTGGGCTCGGGGACGTCCTTGATGGCGCCAATCAACGGCGAGGGGCTCGGGTGCCCGAGGTTGAAGATGACCGCGATGACAATGAAGCAGGGCCTCCCGGCGTCCCGTAGCTTGATTGGGAGGACGAGGAGGACGCGGCGGTGCTTCTGGGCTGCTCGAGGGGACGAGGGAGAGGCGATGGCTGCGGTGATGCTCATCAGCGGCGGCGGGCGCGTGGTGAGGAGAACAGAGGAGGGGGAGGGCGTTCGGGGGAGAGACGGAGAGAGAGGGCAAGGGGGGTTAGCGGGTTCCAGACGGCCACGGGGTGGTGATCCCCAGCATCGCGCTGGCCAGGGAGGGCCAGGCAGGCAGCTGCGTGCCGGCTCGCGCGGGCGCCATGCTCGGCCTCGCCTCTGCTAGTAGGCAGAGGTTGAAGATAGGTATGCCCCTGGTGGGCTGGGCCGAAACTGCTGGGCCACCAGGTAAGTGGGCCTCAGGTAGGTCTCTGCTTTCTTCTTTTTTTATTTGTTTCTGTTTTCTATTTTTGCTGCTGTTTGTTTTGATTTGATCTAAATACCAAATCAATTTGAAACTTCATGAAAATAATTGTCTGAGCTAAGTGGTCTCATCCAAAGCCACACAACAATTTTCAGAATTATAGAACATATATTTCTTATATAATAAATATATATCCAATTCAAATAGTTATTGAATTAATTTCAAATGGCCAAAATAAATATTTCTGAGACTCCAAAAATATTGGTTTGAGTTTTACCTCTTGCCAATATTTTTACAGAATAACAGGAACATTTCCTTGGACTCATTTGAAAAGATTTTTAATGTTGATTATTTCTGAAGTGATTTCTGAGGGTTTCAACTAACCTCTATTCAACTTTCAGAATTTAGACATGATGCATGGATGATCTCTTATGCAACTATCTGCAACCAAATTCTAGGGCTGTGACAACTCGACCACCAGAAGATGAGAAACTCTCCACTCTACAACGGTCAAGACTTAAACCATAGCTTTATGGGCATTTATAACACTTTATTGCAAGCGTTACCAGTAACGCCCCTCCTTTATGAACATTGAACCCTGTGTAACGGAGGGGAGCTGGGGTCCTGGCGCACTCTATATAAGCCACCCTCCTCCTCTGGGACAAGGGTTCGCACTTTTGTAAACACACACTCATATAATCCAGTCGACCGCCTCAGGGCACCGAGATGTAGGGCTGTTACTTCCTCCGAGAAGGGCCTGAACTCGTAAAACTCGTTCGTACAACTCCTCCATAGCTAGGATCTTGCCTCCTCATACTTACCCCCATTCTACTGTCAATCTTAGATCCACGACACCGCCCCTCCTCCTTGTCCTATTCGGACTCCCTAGGAGGGGGGCGCACGGCCACCCCCTGTGGGCTTCCCTCTCTCTTCCTTAGGCCCATGTTGGCCCAACACTACTCCGGGGGTTCCGGTAACCCCTCGGTACTCCGAAAAAATACCTGAATCACTCAAAACCATTCCGATGTCCGAATATAGCTGAGGGAGTCCTGGATTAGAGGGTCTCCGGACAGCCGGACCATCTCCATTGGCCGGACTGTTAGACTATGAAGATACAAGATTGAAGACCTCGTCTCATGTCCGGATGGGACTCTACTTGGCATGGAAGGCAAGCTAGGCAATACGGATATGGATATCTCCTCCTTTGTAACTGACCTTGTGTAACCCTAACCCTCTCCGGTGTCTATATAAACCGAAGGGTTTTAGTCCGTAGGACAACAACCATAACAACAATCATACCATAGGCTAGCTTCTAGGGTTTAGCCTCTCTGATCTTGTGGTATATCTACTCTTGTACTACCCATATCATCAATATTAATCAAGCAGGACGTAGGGTTTTACCTCCATCAAGAGGGCCCGAACCTGGGTAAAACATCGTGTCCCCTGCCTCCTGTTACCATCCGGCCTAGACGCACAGTTCGGGACCCCCTACCCGAGATCCGCCGGTTTTGACACCGACATTGGTGCTTTCATTGAGAGTTCCTCTGTGTCATCGCTGTTAGGCTCGATGGCTCCTACTATCATCAACAGCGATGCGGTCCAGGGTGAGACTTTTCTCCTCGGACAGATCTTCGTGTTCGGCGGCTTTGCACTGTGGGCTAATTCGTTTGGCCATCTGGAGCAGATTGAAAGCTACGCCCCTGGCCGTTAGGTCAGATTTGGAAGTTTGAACTACACGGCTGACATCCGCGGAGACTTGATCTTCGATGGATTCGAGCCACAGCCGGGTGCGCCGCACTGTCGCGATGGGTATGACCACTAGTGCAGAACAGGGCAATAGCACCGGTTCGTAAGGCCCTTTAGTGCCGGTTTTGGTACCGGCACTAACATTTCGGCACTAAAGGCCCCCCCCTTTAGTACCGGTTCAGCACGAACCAGTGCTAAACAGCAACCACGTGGCACGAGCCAGCTCCGGGGGCCGAGAGCCCTTTAGTACCGGTTGGTAACACCAACCGGTACTAAAATGTTTGGGGGATTTTTGGTTTTATGATTTCTTTTTCATTTAATTTTGTGTTTTCCATTTTAATTCTTTTCCGTTTGCTGGTATTTTACGGTACTACACATTGTACACGTTATGCATATATATATATATATATATAAATAGAATTTCTAGTAGAACCAATCATATATATATATATCATCAATGTCTCACAAACCACCATATTAATTTACACATACACACATGTATAGCTATATACAATTTCTCCTACATATGCATGTTGCCTTCGGAGCCAGTGGCATTAGCCTAATTGGTGCCTTCGGAGCACGATGACAATTGGAAGTGGTTCATGACATGTTCGATGGGGGCGGTAGCGGGTAATAGTATTCTCCCTTCGGATTTATGACCTGGTCGAGCAAAAATCCCGCTATTTCCTCTTGAAGTGCTTCTACGTGCTCCGTTTCTAGGAGCTTGTCCCGCACCTCTTTGAACTGTTAAGAAGGAGATCAATATGCATGTGTATTAGTTGTGTGACTAGATATCGATAATGGTGTAAAAATTGTGAATAGTGTTCTGACAAGCGTACCCATTCCTGTCTTTGAGATCTGCTCCTTTCGGACGCCATCATGCGAATGTTCTCGCAAACGCAGTATGCACACAGATTAGTCCCCTGCGCCTGCTTCAGGGCCTTTATTACGAGAATGGAATTTAATTTGATCAGATAATAATTAATCAAGCATGATAATTAAAGAGATGGCAGCTAGCTAGCTAGCTAGTACTACTTAATTACTTACCTTGGATCGAAACCATTTCAGCTGTGGTTTCCATTCGCCTTCCGTGACGCTGATGAACCTTGCCCAAGCCCTGCCCGCCGACAAAGAAAATGAATAAAGGGGTTATTAAATAGTTCATATCATGAAATGACGAACTAAATAGGCCGAGATATATAGTTAATAATGATTGAAATTACCTGTTGACTATCCCATACAAGATGTTGTAGTCACTATTTGCTTTGAGTAGCGAGTCCAGTATTTCAACTGTTCCGGCGTCAACTTTAATGATACACAAGATCCAGTGAAATCTGCATGCACACACGTTTGCATGTCTTAATTAAGCGGGCATATGTAAGCAAAAACATGTAGCTAGCTAGTAGGCAAAAACAGAGAATTTGTAGTACAAGAAAGTGTGACTCACTCGAAGTTGTAAGGAAGTAGTATATCTTCATTGTATTTGAGGCGCTTCAAGAACTCTAGCATGCTGTCCTCTACCTGCTTTTCATAATACTTGCTCATTTTCCATGTGTATTGATTAACGGTGTTTGGGTCAATGAACCCAATGCCATAGCGTCCACCTTTTCTCATTTCATACATCTTCATCCTGCATAATACCACAGAAAAGAATATAGTGAGGATAATTACAGGTAATGATTGATCAAAAGGATCACTACAGCTAGCTTGAGACTTAAATTACAGAAAGAAATCACTTACAGACAATAGCAACTGACGATAGATTTGTCGAGTGCGTCTTGATTGTATAACTGAAACAGTTCAGAATACTCAACGGCCACAGCTTTCTCATGGTAGTAATGATCCTTCTTGACATACACCATGAGGGACTCTCGATCGGATCTCTTGGTAATGTCCATGTACCATTGATGCAATTCATACATTCTCGTTGGGAGCTTCTTGACATCTTCTGGCTTGACCAAAGGTTGGCCCCGGACATATTTCCGTTTTATTTCCTCCTCTGTAATCACAGGCATGTCCTCGATCTCGAGGAGTTGTCCAACAGTGATCTTGAGTTCTTCAGCCTGCATTATATGCTCCTGGGTTATTACCACATCGCCCACCTCGGGAACGTAAACTGTTTGGCCACAATAATATTGGGCGCGCGTACTGTCACGTGTTGTCGGCACAACAAGCGCGGGGGGGGGGGGGTCGATTGCGCCGCCTGTTCTCCCAGCTGGGCAACGGTTTTCCCGCATTTTTCGACAGTTGCTTGTTTTTTGCTCGAGCTCGAGCTTGCCTCCTTCTGTAGACGTTATCGATGTAACTTCCTGATGTGGCGCTCATAGTCTGTGTCAACAGGCTTAGGAGATGGTGGTTGAGCCATACGAATGAAGTGGTCAACTACTTCCATAGGCACTTTCTCCCTTGGCGGCGGTGGCGGTTTCGGTCCAAAATGGGCGTCGACTTCTGCCCGCACAATGGCATTGGTTTGCTCCTCGGTCCTATCGTAAGCCCTCACAGGAAGAGGAGTAGTGAGGTTTGGACCATATTTATATCACTTGCCTCCGCCTGTACTTCCTGTACTATGACCTCGACTGGTACCGCTACGCACCATAGTTGTTGGGTGTCTCTTCTGCGATTGCTGAGGCGGCGGAGACGGCTGACGGGGCTGAGTTGGACGAGGAGGAGTGGCCTGAAGCTGTGCCGGACTTGGAGGAGGAGTGGCCTGAGGTTGTGCCGGACTTGGAGGAGGAGTGGACGTCTGACGCTGTGTCGGACTTGGAGGAGGAGTGGCTTGACACTTTGCCAGACTTGGAGGAGGAGGAGTGGCCTCACGCATTGGTGGACTTGGAGGAGCGGGAGTCTGCTGACTCGGTGGCGGACTTCGACGAGGAGTCGGGTGACGCGGTGTCGGTGGCCTTCGAAAAATGATGCAATCCTTTCTCCATAGGATGATACGATGTTTGGCATCTCCGAGTGTGTGCTCCTCATCACCTCCAGGAATGTCAAGCTCTAGCCCCGAATATTGGTCCACCACCTCATCAACCAAGACACGAGCATAGCCCGCTGGAATCGGGTTGCAATGGAAGGTTGCCTCGGGGGAATTTGAAAAAGCAACAGCGTCCGCCACCTTCATGGATATGTTCTTCATTTTGAAGTGTAGCTCGCAGTTAGTGTTCTCCGTGATGTCATCCACGGGGTATCTATCCAGCACTACTGCGTCGCCCGGGGCGGAACCCACGCTGCTTCTCGGCATGGATGGGGCGGTGGTATCCAATGCTGGATCATCCGCTAGCTGCTGCAGCTGCTGAGACCCCCTTTGCTGGCTAAGTGAGTCGATCTGCTCCTGCTGCCGCTGGAATTTAGCTGCCAATTCCGCTTGACTTGCTTCTAGGCCTTGAAGGCGTTCATAGTCGAGCTTCCTTTGCTCCTCCTCCATCTTCCTCTTCTTCTCCTCCGCAATCTTCTTTCTCGCACGGGTTCTGTAGTCGGCGTTCCAGTCCGAAAACCCCTCATACCACGGAATAGCGCCCTTGCCTCGTGTTCTTCCCGGGTGTTCAGGATTTCCCAGGGCACGCGTAAGCTCGTCGTTCTCTCTGTTGGGCTGGAACACCCCCGATCGAGCCTCTTCTATTGCAACAAGTAGCGCATCGTCGGCTCCGTTCAGACATGCCTTCGTCGAAACATTGCCTGTCTTCGGGTCCAACTCCCCCCCATGCGCATAGAACCAAGTCCTGCACCTGGGGGGCCAGCTCTTACTAACCGGAGTGACACCTGCATCCTCCATCTCTTTCTCAGACTTATCCCACTTAGGCATTGCCACCGCGTAGCCACCTGGCCCCAGCTTATGGAACTTATCCTTTTTTTCGGCATTCTTCTTGTTTATTCTCGACCGTTCCTTAGCTAATTCTGAATCCTTGAATTTCACGAAATCGTCCCAATGAGCACTTTGATTCTCTAGTATCCCCTCGAATACTGGAGTCTTCCTTCCTCCCTTGACGTACTTCTCCCACGTCATTCTCTTGTGGTTCTTGAATGCAACCGCCATCTTCCTAAAAGCAGCGTCCTTGACTTTCCGCACGTCTGCTTCTGTGAAATTATCTGGTAGGGTGAAATGTTCCATGAGAGTATCCCAAAGCAGATTTTTTTGATTCTCGTCGACAAAAGTAACATCTGGACGTGGATTTGCTGGCTTTCTCCATTCTTGAAGGGAGATCGGGAGTTGGTCCTTCACAAGAACTCCGCACTGACGAACGAACTTGTCCGCAATCTTCTTAGGCGCTAATGGTTCGCCATTAGGTCTGATTGCCTCGATATTGTACTTTACGCCCTCCTTCAACTTTTTGTTCGGGCCTCGTTTCGTCCTTTTGCCTGAAGATTTGCTCGATCCGGATGGCTGAAAGAAGAAAGATCGATTCGTTAATATATCTTCAACTCATTTAAAACATGCGATGATCACCAGATTCCTGCTTATATAAATATATATACCTCGCCGGTGTTTGTTGTTTCAGGATCAACATGTTCTTCGTCGTAGTTCATGACTTCATCTTCTCGGTCGTCGCGATCGAATATCATATCACCCTCTCCGGTGTTGTTTAGAAATTCGGAGCCGTCAAAATCTTCTTCATTCTGATCATCATCTGGCCCGCGTATGATATCGAGCATGGTCTGTTCTCTCTCTCTCTGTCGGTATTGTCCGCCATAGCTTTTATTTAACTATGCCAAAAGAAATATAAAACAATTTAGTATAATCTCGAATAATAGATATAATCTCGAATACATCGTCTCGAATAATAGATATAATCTCGAATACATCATCTCGAATAATAGATATAATATTGAATACATCACTAGCTAGCTAGCTAGCAAGCTAATAAAGATCGAATAGTACAGAGTAATCTAGGCCACTCGCGGTTCCTGAGGTGCGGGCGGTGGACACCCAAAGAGAAGGAACCATCACTGGATCATAGCTCGGGTGATCTCCCCAAAGAACCTTCCAGGTATTGGAGAACCTGACGTCCATAGCAGCCATGTAGCGATGGACGTGCTCGTCCTCCTCCCTGACACGGCGACGTACCACCTCCGGCGGGGCCGGCTCCCTCCGCACCGAAAGTGGCCCACGTGAATGCCACCAAAGGAGATGAGGGTCGACGACGGGACCCGGGGCTGGGTTCCTCACCAAGCGTCGCGCCCCTGAAGGTAGCACCTCCCAGTGCCAGCCCGGCGGAGCCCAGTCCCGGACATGGGTCCTCTGAAGCAGGACGTCGTCGCGGACGTGTCGACGGCGAGGATGCGGGCCGGGCATCGTCGACAACAAAATACTATATGCCGCAAAAGTAAAGTAACATTTTTTAAATGATGGATTGTGATGATTTCATATATGCAAATTCTAAATTTTATAACTAAAAATATAAGAAACTAAAAAAACATCAATCATCGTCTAACAATTTGAAATTAATCTAATTCATCTAGCTAGCTAAAACTAACATTTCCAAAATTTCTAACATTTCTATATAACTAACATTTCTATAACATTTGACATTATATATATTATAACTAACATTTCTACATACTATTTGACATTAATCTAATCTAACTAATTAATTCATCTAAAACTTTGTATGAAAAACAGAAAAACAGAAAAAACTAAAAGCTAAAAACAGAAAAATTGTGTGTGTGTGCGCGTCTAGTGTGTGTGTGTAGTGTGTGTGTGTGTGTGTGTGTGTGTGCATGTAGTGTGTGTGTGCACGCGCGCGTGTGTGTGCGCTACGGTCGGCGCCGGCGCCGGCGCCAGTGTGCGCTACGATCGATTGGAGGGAGGAGAGGGGCCGGGGGAGGGGCTCACAGCGCGCGCGGGCAAGGTCGAGGCGACGGCGACGGCGAGGGCGAGGTCGATCCAAAGGCGACGGTGATGGAGAAGCAAGGGGATCGGCGACCGGGACGGCGACGGGGGTGCCGCGGAGTCGACGGGGACGACGCGACAAGGACGGGGGCGTCGCGGAGTCGACGGGGACGGTGCGACGGGGGCTGCGACGGCGCGGGACGGGGCGGCGGCAGAGAGAAGTGGGAGATGAGAAACTGAAAATTTTCGAAGTGTTTCTTATATAGGGGACACCTTTAGTACCGGTTGGAGCCACCAACCGGTACTAAAGGCCTGTTTTGGCCAGGCCAAGCGGGGGGGGGGGGGAGCACCCCCCTTTAGTACCGGTTCCTGGCTCCAACCGGTACTAAAGGCCCCCCCTTTAGTACCGGTTGGTGCCACGACCCGGTACTAAAGGGGGTGCGCTGCCAGGCGAGGGGCGCAGAAGTTTAGTCCCACCTCGCTAGCCGAAGGGCGCTCACACCTGCTTATAAGCCCCGCCGCCGCTGCTGTCTCGAGCTCCTCTCTAAAGCAGGCCTTCTGGGCCTACCTCTGCTACTCTGCCCTGTGGGGCCTATTGGGCTTGCGGGCCTGCATCCTGGCCCAACAACAGGTTGGGTTTCTAGTCGTATGCAGGCCGCTGTGGCCCGGTAGGTGGGCTTTTTTCATTTAGTTTTTTCTTTTCTGCTTTATTTATTTTGTTTTATTTATTTTTAGTTGTTTTTTGCTGTATTTAGAGTTTCTTTGTGAATATTTTTGATAGTTTTTAGAAACTTTCAGTTAGTGCCGGTAGTTTTTAAATTTGAATAGTTTAAATTTTGAATTATTTGAAATTTGTGTGAATCACTAGTTTGTGAATAACTTAACTTTAAAAATACATTTTCCAGTGATTCTTTTTTCTTATGTTTAATATTAGTGTGTTTTATCATTATATTCAATTTGGTAATGCTTAAGTTATTTAAAAATGAAATGCCTTTGTAACGGATGAGTTTTCGTCCGAAACCCTGATACTTCGAAACAGATTGTCCATTTTGTACACGAAGTGCATCCAGTTTTTGCGGTAACCCTCTCTACTTTTTTGCACATGCTATGTGGGTGAAATTATGATACCATGCCAACTTTCATCCTTTTCTGAGTTCATTTGAAATGCTTTTCAATTTCAGGGTCATTTAGCTGAAAAAATCAATAAATGCATGAAAGAATTTGCTTGCACATAAAATTTCTTCGCGTTTCAAATGCCAAAACACATAACTAGCTACCCTAACTATTACAGAGATTCCCTCCTGGGTGTGAAACACAGAAGAAAGTGATGATAGCTAAGCCGATCACATCCCAGATCTTTGGGTGTGAAACTTTTTCTTCGCGTGTGTCCCTTTGCGTCGTAGCCATGGAAAATCTTCATCATTTAACGGGATGCTCGGGTCAATATTCACTGTGAATGGAGCAATTTCATCAAACTTTTCATAATCTTCTGACTTGTCTGTCTTGTCATCCACTCCCACGATGTTTCTCTTCCCAGAAAGAACTATGTGCCGCTTTGACTCATCGTACGATGCATTCGCTTCCTTATCTTTTCTTTTTCTTGGCTTGGTAGACATGTCCTTCACATAGAAAACCTGTGCCACATCATTGGCTAGGACGAATGGTTCGTCTGCATACGCAAGATTGTTGAGATCCACTGTTGTCATTCCGTACTGCGGGTCTTCCGTTACCCCGCCTCGTGTCATATTGACCCATTTGCACCGAAACAAAGGGACCTTCAAACCACGTCGATAGTCAAGTTCCCATATGTCCTGTATATAACCATAATATGTTTCCTTTCCTGTCTTGGTTTCTGCATCAAAGCGGACACCACTGTTTTGGTTGGTGCTCTTCTTATCTTGGGCGATCGTGTAAAATGTATTACCATTTATCTCGTACCCTTTGAAAGTCATTATATTCGAAGATGGTAACTGGGACAGCAAGTACAGGTCATCTTCAATAGAGGTGTCATGCATGGTACGTGCTTGCAACCAGCTGGCGAAACTCCTGGTTTGTTCACGTGTAATCCAGTCATCAGACCGCTCCGGGTGTTTGGAGCGTAGCAAATTCTTGTGTTCATCCATATACGGAGCCACCAAGGCGGAATTCTGTAGAACTGTGTAGTGTGCTTCAGTGAGAGAATGTCCGTCCATACATATTATTTGTTCCCCTCCTAGCGTGCCTTTTCCATCCAGTCTGCCCTTATGCCGCGATTCAGGAACACCAATCGGCTTAAGGTCAGGAATAAAGTCAATACAAAACTCAATGACCTCCTCATTTTGACGGCCCTTGGAGATGCTTCCTTCTGGCCTAGCACGGTTATGAACATATTTCTTTAAGACTCCCATGAACCTCTCAAAGGGGAACATATTGTGTAGAAATACAGGACCCAAAACGTTAATCTCTTCGCATAGGTGAACTAGGACGTGCGTCATGATGTTGAAGAAGGATGGTGGGAACACCAACTCGAAACTGACAAGACATTGCACCAAATCATTCTGTAACCTTGGTATGATTTCTGGATCGATTACCTTCTGAGAGATTGCATTGAGAAATGCACATAGCTTCACAATGGCTAATCGAACGTTTTCCGGTAGAAGCCCCCTCAATGCAACCGGAAGCAGTTGCGTCATAATCACGTGGCAGTCATGAGACTTTAGGTTCTGGAACTTTTTCTCTGCCATGTTTATTATTCCCTTTATATTCGACGAGAAGCCAGACGGTACCTTAATACTGAGCAGGCATTCAAAGAAGATTTCCTTCTCTTCTTTGGTAAGAGCGTAGCTTGCATGACCCTGATGTATGCCGTCTTTTCCGTGCATACGTTGCTGGTCCTCCCGTGCCTCAGGTGTATCTTTTGTCTTCCCATACACGCCCAAGAAGCCAAGCAGGGTCACACAAAGATTCTTCGTCACGTGCATCACGTCGATTGCGGAGCGGACCTCGAGGTCTTTCCAATAGGGCAGGTCCCAAAATATAGATTTCTTCTTCCACATGGGTGCGCGTCCGTCAGCGTCATTCGGAACAGGTTGTCCACCAGGACCCTTTCCAAAGACCACCTTCAAATCCTTGACCATATCATGTACATCAGCACCAGTACGGTGGCGAGGCTTCGTCCGGTGATCTGCCTCACCTTTGAAATGCTTGCCTTTCTTTCTTACGGGATGCCTGCTCGGAAGAAATCGACGATGTCCCAGGTACACATTCTTCTTACAATTAGCCAAATATATACTGTCGGTATCGTCCAAACAGTGCGTGCATGCGCGGTATCCCTTGTTTGTCTGTCCTGAAAGGTTACTGAGAGCAGGCCAATCATTGATGGTCACGAACAACAACGCCTTTAGGTCAAATTCTTCCCCCATGTGCTCATCCCACGCACGTACACCTGTTCCATTCCACAGTTGTAAGAGTTCTTCAACTAATGGCCTTAGGTACACATCAATGTCGTTGCCGGGTTGCTTAGGGCCTTGGATGAGCACTGGCATCATAATGAACTTCCGCTTCATGCACAACCAAGGAGGAAGGTTATACAAACATAGAGTCACAGGCCAGGTGCTATGGTTGCTGCTCTGCTCCCCAAAAGGATTAATGCCATCTGCGCTTAGACCAAACCATACGCTCCTTGCGTCATCTGCAAACTCCTTCCCGTACTTTCTTTCGATTTTTCTCCACTGCGACCCGTCAGCGGGTACTCTCAACTTTCCGTCTTTCTTACGGTCTTCTCTGTGCCATCGCATCGCCTTGGCATGCTCTTTGTTTTGGAACAAACGTTTCAACCGTGGTATTATAGGAGCATACCACATCACCTTGGCAGGAATCTTCTTCCTGGGGCGCCGGCCCTCGACATCACCAGGGTCATCGCGGCAGATCTTATAGCGCAATGCACCACATACCGGGCAAGCGTTCAAATCCTCGTACTCACCGCGGTAGAGGATGCAATCATTAGGGCATGCATGTATCTTCTGCACCTCTAACCCTAGAGGGCAGACAACCTTCTTTGCTTCGTACGTACTCTCGGGCAATTCGTTGTCCTTTGGAAGCATATCCTTTATCATTACCAGCAACTTTCCAAATCCCTTGTCAGATACACCATTCTCTGCCTTCCATTGCAGCAATTCCAGTGTGGTGCCCAGCTTTTTCTTGTCACCTACGCAATTCGGGTACAACAATTTTTTGTGATCCTCTAACATGCGCTGCAACTTCTTCTTCTCCAAATCACTTGCGCAGTTTCTCTTTGCATCGGCAATGGCCCGACCTAGATCATCAACGGGCTCATCTGATGCCTCTTCTTCAGCTTCTTCCCGCATTGCCGGCTCAGCTTCTTCCCGCATTACCGGCTCAGCTTCTTCCCCCATTGTTGTATCATCGTATTCAGGGAACCCATGGCCAGGATAGCTGTCGTCGTCCTCTTCTTCTTCATTGTCTTCCATCATAACCCCTCTTTCTCCGTGCTTGGTCCAAACATTATAATGGGGCATGAAACCGGTCTTAAACAGGTGGACGTGAATGGTTCTTGACGTAGAGTAATTGTGACCATTCTTACAGCGAGCACATGGACAAGGCATAAAACCATCCGCCCGCTTGTTTGCCTCAGCCGCAAGCAGAAAAGTACGCACGCCCTCAACGAACTGGGGAGAGCATCGGTCATCGTACATCCATTGCCGGCTCATCTTCATTACACAACACCGAATAGACCAAATTAATACAAGTTCATACATAAAGTTCATACAACACTTAAATGCAACAAACAAATAACTCTCTAGCTAAAGCATTTAAATGCAACAACAAATACGATCAAGATCGCAACTAAGGTAACAATGGATCCAACAGCATAATGATACCAAGCCTCACTATCGATGGCATATTTTCTAATCTTTCTAATCTTCAAGCGCATTTTCTCCATCTTGATCTTGTGATCATCGACGACATCGGCAACATGCAACTCCAATTCCATCTTCTCCCCCTCAATTCTTTTCAATTTTTCTTTCAAGTACTCGTTTTCTCTTTCAACTAAATTTAACCTCTCGGCAATAGGGTCGGTTGGAATTTCAGGTTCAGATACCTCCTAGAAAAAATTTCTATGTCAACTTGATGGGCATAATTTGTCATAAACACGAAATGCAACTAGTTTTAAAAGAGAATATACATACCACATCCGAATCATAACAAGGACTAGGGCCGACGGGGACGGATATCAAAACCATGGCACTATATGTATAACAAACAACGTACGGGTAAGATAATTATACGAGTAACTATATATCCAAATCACACACATCAATTTTTATATAAAATTTCATGAACAAGAGGCTCACCACAAGGTGGTGCCGGCGACGGGACGGTGCGGGCGATCGACGGTGGCTACGATGGAGATTTAGAAGGCACTAAGTAAACCACACCTACATATGCAAACTAAGTGTTATTTTTGACCTCAAATTGCATATAAATCAAATACTAGCACATATATATATATATATATATATCCTCCCAAATTACTAAACTCACAAATTAATCACTATATAAACCAATGCAAGAGCTAATCTAGCAATGAGAGATGAAAGGACAAAGTTGCTAACCTTTGTGATCATTTGAATGGATGAGGGCCTTCAAATCTTGACAAATTTTGGGCAAAATTTGTGATGAACTCGAGAGGAAGAAGGGAAGAACAGAGGAGAGGGCCGGAGAGGGGAAAGGGGGAAGAACAGAGTGCTGGTGGACGAAGGGTTTATATAGGACGACCTTTAGTACCGGTTCGTGGCACGAACCGGTACTAAAGGTGCTGGAGGGGCCCCACTCTGACAACATCCTGCCACCACTCTCATTAGTACCGGTTCGTGGCACGAACCGGTGCTAAAGGTTCGCCACGAACCGGTACTAATGAAAGCGGCCCGGCTAGCCGTTGGAACCGGCACTAATGTATACATTAGTGCCGGCTCAAATACAAATCGGCACTAATGTGCTTCACGATTGACCCTTTTTCTACTAGTGGACCTAGCTCTGCCGCCGAGCAATAACCCAAAAGCCGCGCCCGCATCAGCTCCGACCCTTAGTTCGGATCCAACTGCACCAATCGAGGACGGGTGGTTAGACACCGCCTCAGGGGCTGCAGTCTCAACGGCGATCGAGCCAAACACCAGCCTAAACCTCTGCGCAGCCCGTGACTCCAAGGTGCCGGACTCTTTTCCGGACTCCAAACCATCCGTGCCCCTGCCAATCGAATCCGATTGGGAGCCGATCCCGGAATTCACCGCCGCAGATATCTTTCAGCACTCGCCCTTCGGCGACATTCTGAATTCACTAAAGTCTCTCTCTTTGTCAGGAGAGCCCTGGCCGGATTATGCCCAACAGGATTGGGATGCGGACGACGAAGAAATTTGACGCCCACCCACCACCCACTTAATAGCCACTGTCGATGAATCACCCAACATGCTCGACTTCGACTCGGAAGACATCAACGGTATTGACGATGATGCGGGAGGCGAAGAGGAACCACCGCCCACAGGGTGCTGGACGTCCACCTCATCATATGACGTATACATGGTGGACACACCAAAAGAAGACGACGACGAGGAACGGAAGGACGCACCGAAGGCTTGTTCCCTCAAGAAGCAGTCAAAGCGGCGGCACAAGCGCCGCCCCAAATCCCGCCTCGGCAGAAATAACAATCATACAGACCCAGCGTTGGAGCAGGGCGAACCACTGCCGGACTACGGCAATACGGAGAATCAAACCGAACAAACTAAATCTGTCAAAGATAATAGTCCGGACGACATAACATCGGACAGGCACCTGGAGCAGCATAATGCCCGTCAAAGGCTTGTTGCCACCGCGAGGAGTCTGAAAAAATAGAAGCAAAGGCTCAAGGCTGTGCAGGACACACTCCAAATCAGATGGAGTAAAGTACTCAACACAGCAGCGAAGTACGGCGACAATCGCCCCACCAAGAGCTACCCAAAGTGGAAGTTGCTACCTGAATTCGATGAGGAGGCCCCAGAACCCCCACAACCAAAAATCAAAACAGCCACCTGGCCGGATAGACGACCTCACGGCCAACATCGAGCGGCAAACAATGCCACTCACAAGCCAATACGCGATACACGCGAGGGCTCTCACACTAGAAATGGCCTGACCAACTAAAGCATTCAACAGGTCGTCAAGACCTCGGACATGGTTAGACGAGTCCGGCACAGCTACATGTAATTCATACTGGATCAATGGTCGTACCCCTATTACAAATACAAAGGGCTCAACGCGCGCAGACAAGTGGCATTTTTTACTCATCTTGAATTATACATGGTTTCTTTAGAAACTATCTTTTTGCACGATGACTTTTTCACCTAAGTTCCCCTCTTTTACAGATGATCATCGTGCTACACCTGTCCAGGATATGGCACAACGGAGACACAGGCGCAGACGTGCAGCAGGGACCCGCTCCAAGGATTCTTTTTAGATTAAGACCCTGCGTAAACCTTTTTACTGTCTCTTGTTGATACACATCCACAGAATCCTCAGCACAATTGAGAAGGATGCTGACGTCTTCGCATGTGGCCACGTCAGAATAATGCACGTACCTGGACACAAGGGGCTTCTTACAAAGGGCACTATTTAGGCCTGGCTTATACCATAAAGACCGAATACCTTAGGGAGTGTTCGGCGTCGCGAGTTTGGTCTTATATGCATCAGCTCCGAATCATTGTCTTTGGTCAAATGTTGGGTTTGCCCGGCTCCTATGTTTTGGTGCCTTACGTTCCGCTTTACCGGCTAAGGCAGCACCAGGAGAACTACTGCGATTGTGCCCTGGTTCATCCGGACGAGCACCTCAGTAGAGAAAGCCGAAAACCGACTGTCATGATATATCATGAGACTGGTCAACCACTCGATGACCTATAGGGATGTTAGAATTCCTCCGCCTTAACGAAGGGCCGTTTCCCGGCCAGGCATGTACGCACCCCGAGATCGGGAGAGTGCGGAGCCACCAGGGGCTATCTAGTAGCCCCACTGTCCAACTCCTATGGCCAAGTGAAAGTGTTAAAGCATTATAGTCCGGTTGCCTCGTTCGCTACGCTATCACCTCCTTAACAGGACCAAGACATTGGGTTAAGTGTGAACACACGTTTTTTGCAAGCACCTCCGCATTATATGCGTGGGGGCTGAAGCCGACGACTGCAATCTTTCAGGTTATACACATGTATACACAAACGGCCGCACAGGAGGCATCATATTACTTTCGGGCAAAAGTATAAACACAGCCTTATAAAATTTCATAAAAACATTGTGTTTACAATGGGAATACATGTCACTCAAACATAATATTCTTCGAGCAATGGGCCTCTATCAAACGAGCACCCTCGAGAACCTCCTTGAAATAGTGTTCGGCAGCCACTCGGCCTATGGCCGAACCCTGCGCCGCAACAGTGGTAGTGTCCATCTCCGCCCAGTATGCTTTAACACGGGCAAGGGCCATCTGCGAGCCTTCTATGCACACCGACCTCTTCATCGCATCAATGCGCGACACCGCACCAAGGACCTGCTGCACTAAGCTAAAATAGCTATTCGGCTTTGGCCTTTCCGGCCATAGCTTATCCACGACAGACCTCATGGCAAGTCCGGACAACCTATTTAGGTCGGCCCATTCGGCTAGCTGATCAGTCAAAGGAAGCGGACGCTCTGGAACGTTGAATTGCGACCAGAACAGCTTGTCCACCCCACGATCTGCTTGACCTTGGAAGTATTTGGCCGCATCGGCATCGCTCGCCGCCAAGTCCATATATGCATCTGTCGAACTCCATAGCCGATCCAGAGGGGCATACCGTGGATCTCCGAACTTCCGCCGTAGCATGAAGGGCTTCCCAGCCGCAATATCCCCGGCTTCCCGCAGCTCCTCCTTCCTCGCTCTCATAGCAGAGCGGGTGTCTTTGTCCGCCATCGTGGCCTTCTCAAGGTCCGTTGCCTTCGCTCGGTTTTCTTTTTCAAGAAGCCGGCAACGATCGGCAGTGTCTTTTAATTCTACGGACATCTTGGCCATCTTCTCTTTGCTCTCGCCATGTGCGGTCTTCTCGGCTTTCAACTCTTCGGCCTCCTTCAAAGCAGCCGCATTACTAATCCTCGCTTGTTCTTTGGCTCAGGCAAGTTCGGCCCGCAAGGTTTCCACGGTGGCAGCTCCATCTGCAGTCAAAACATATTAAAGATATTGGCATCATGCTACTTTTACTAGGTGGCATTCACCAGAAAATAACACTTACCCTGTGCCTCGTCAAGCCGCTTGTTAACAAGCTCGATGTCAGTGTCCGCCGCATCTAGTTGCCGTTTTAATTCGGCAAACCCACTAGTACGGCTAGCCACCAGAGCTTCCACCGCCTGCACATAAAGGCGGTCTGGTTATTGCCTGGGACTGTGATCCTCTGTTCGCCGCCGTTCTCGTCGACAACCAGAGTCTCAGGGGCTATGCATAGGGCACACCTAACATGTGCAGTACTATCATATATTATCTCACGTACCTCAAAGCCTGTCAGTAGACTCATAAAAGCTTCATGTAATCCGCTTTTGGCGGACGAGATTCTCCCCATCACCGTACTCATCAGTATACGGTGTTCTTCTGAGATGGACGCTCGCCCCACCAACTCCGTCAGAACGTCTGACCACACACCAGATGGTGCCGGACTCTTTTGTCTGTTCTCTTCGGGAGCCGGACGCTGGGGACTTCGGGGGTCTATGGGATTATCTTCTGGCCTCACCGGATCCGGAGAGGCCCTCCGTGACGACACTTAGGGGTCACCCGCTTCTTGAGCGGAGGATTCCGAGGGAGGTGTTTCGCTCTCCATCATTTCTGGAAGAAGATCCCCCGAAGACGAGCTCAGCTGAGAGGGGCTAAGGCCCGAACTACAAGATATATGAGGTGGTTATTTTCTTAGAAAAAAAGATAGCATACATTTACTATTAAACTATTTTGGATCACTTACGACTCGTTGGAGGGCTGATCCCACCGTGGACTTTGTGCGGCAAAAGCACCCCCCGAGGCAGGACCCTCTGTGGGAGGCTTCTTCTCCCGTTTGGAGGCTTCGGCTTCCGGATCCTCGGAAGCAGTCCTTTTCCTTCCCCGGTTGTCCTCCTTCATGGAGACGCTCATTCCCTCGGTTGGAACGGGTAGCGATGGGGGCCCGCGTCTGCCCGTATTATCCGCCCCGGCATCTTCCTTCGAGGGCTCCGGGCAAGGTGCAACCTCGAGCATCTTTTCCAATACCGGATTTTCCAAACCCTCAGGGACGGGGGCCAAACACCGAATCATCTTTGCCTTTGTTAGCCAGTCCTGGTCAAAATACGAACTCTCAGTAATAACTTCGTAACGAATAAAAGACAGTGTGTTCGGCCAGAGCATTTCTTACTTGTTCGGCGGTGCGGTTACTGCTCAAGCCCACATCCTCGATAATATCCGGACAGTCTACCTGAGGTCCGAAGAATGACTTATACATCTCCTCATGCGTCAGGCCGAGGAAACTTTCAATGACACGTGGTCCCTCTGGGTTGAACTCCGACAAGCGAAGGGGCCGGCGTTTGCAAGGCTGGACTTGACGAACCAGCATAACTTGTATCCCCGCAACCAAATTAAAATCTCCCTCGAAGACATCTCGGATGCGGCTTTGCAGTATAGGCACGTCCTTGGCTGGACCCCATCTCAGACCTCTGCTAATCCATGACATCAGTTGTGGTGGGGGGCCCGAGTGGAAAGCAGGGGCAGCCACCCACTTGGCACTTCTGGGAGCTGTGACGTAAAACCACTCCCGCTGCCATAATTCGGACACCTCTGGGAAGGAACCTTTCGGCCATGGAGCTCCTGCCATCTTGCCTATTGATGCACCTCCGCACGCTGCATGTTGCCCCTCGATCATCTTCGGCTTCACTTCAAAGGTCTTGATCCACAAGCCGAAGTGAGGGGTGATGCGGAGGAAGGCCTCGCACACGAAAATAAATGTCGAGATGTGGAGAAAGGAGTCCGGAGCTAGATCATGGAAATCTAGCCCGTAATAGAACATCAAACCCCTGACGAAGGGATCCAGAGTGAGGCCTAGACCTCGGAGGAAGTGGGAGATGAACACGACGTTCTCGTTGGGTTCGGGAGTAGGGACGATCTGCCCTCGAACAGGCAGCCGATGCGAAACCTTGGCGGTCAGGTATCTGGCCTCCCTCAACTTCTTAATGTCCTCTTCCGTAACAGAGGAGGGCATCCATCGGCCTTGAAGGCTGGATCCGGACATGATTGAAGATCCGGAGCACCTAAACCTGGGCTTTGGGTGTTAGAACTCGAGGCGGGGGAATGGTTCGATTGAGCACGAGAGGGAAAAAGCGAAAACCTTGTCCCCTTATAAAGAGGGTGAATATCAAGCGTCCTCTCCATAGCCGTTTAGGACTTGCCTATAATCTGGGAGTCCTAGACATGGTTGGGTTACCCATGACTGCACTAATGAGAATCCCGTAATTAGGGGAACATGATCTCCGCCTCAACAAGACGTGTCAAGAAGCCGCCTCGCGTTATGTGTGGAGCTGGTTGAAGAAAAACGGTTCGAATAATCACCGGGCCATGACATAACGTCACGCTGCCAAAACAAGCCAGCAAATTAGATTTGCAAAAATATTATTTTGCAGGATCGGACACTATCCTCGTATTCAAATTCTTCTGTGATGTATTCGGAGAAGGAACCCGCCTTGCAATGCCGAAGACAATACTGCGCGCCGGACTCATCGTCATTGAAGCCTGGTTCAGGGGCTACTGAGGGAGTCCTGGATAAGGGGGTCTCCAGACAGCCGGACCATCTCCATTGGCCGGACTATTAGACTATGAAGATACAAGATTGAAGACCTCGTATCATGTCCGGATGGGACTCTACTTGGCGTGGAAGGCAAGCTAGGCAATACGGATTTGGATATCTCCTCCTTTGTAACCGACCTTGTGTAACCCTAACCCTCTCCGGGTCTATATAAACCGAAGGGTTTTAGTCCGTAGGACAGCAACCATAACTACAATCATACCATAGGCTAGCTTCTAGGGTTTAGCCTCTCTGATCTCGTGGTAGATCTACTCTTGTACTACCCATATTATCAATATTAATCAAGCAGGACATAGGGTTTTACCTCCATCAAGAGGGCCCGAACCTGGGTAAAACATCGTGTCCCCTGCCTCCTATTACCATCCGGCCTAGACGCACAGTTCGGGACCCCCTACCCGAGATCCGCCGGTTTTGACAGCGACAATAACCTTCCAATATATGAATCTTTACCTATTGACCTTTTTGAGACTCCTCGTCATGTCCGTGATCTCATCCAGGACTCCGAACAAACTTCGGTCACCAAAACACATAACTCATAATACAAATCGTCATTGAACGTTAAGTGTGCGAACCCTACGGGTTCGAGAACTATGTAGACATGACCGAGACACATCTCCGGTCAATAACCAATAGCAGAACCTGGATGCTCATATTGGCTCCTACATATTCTACGAAGATCTTTATCGGTCAAACCGCATAACAACATACATCATTCCCTTTGTCATTGGTATATTACTTGCCCGAGATTCGATCGTCGGTATCATCATACCTAGTTCAATCTCGTTACCGGCAAGTCTCTTTACTCGTTCTGTAATGCATCATCCTGTAGCTAACTCATTAGTCACATTGCTTGCAAGATTTATAGTGATGTGCATTACCGAGAGGGCCCAGAGATACCTATTCGATACACGGAGTGGCAAATCCTAATCTCGATCAATGCCAACTCAACAAACACCTTCGGAGGCACCTGTAGAGCATCTTTATAAGCACCCAGTTACGTTGTGATGTTTGATAGCACACAAGGTGTTCCTCCGGTATTCGGGAGTTGCATAATCTCATAGTCAGACGAACATGTATAAGTCATGAAGAAAGCAATAGCAATAAAACTAAATGATCATTTTGCTAAGCTAACGGATGGGTCATGTCCATCACATCATTCTCCCAATGATGTGACCCCATTCATCAAATTACAACACATGTCTATGGTTAGGAAACTCAACCATCTTTGATTAACGAGCTAGTCTAGTAGAGGCTTACTAGGGACACTGTGTTTTGTCTATGTATCCACACATGTATCAAGTTTCCGGTTAATACAATTCTAGCGTGAATAATAAACATTTATCATGATATAAGGAAATATAAATAACAACTTTATTATTGCCTCTAGGGCATATTTCCTTCAGTCTCCCACTTGCACTAGAGTCAATAATCAAGATTACATAATAATGATTCTAACACCCATGGAGTCTTGGTGCTGATCATGTTTTGCTCGTGGACGTGGCTTAGTCAACGGGTCTGCAACTTTTAGATCCGTATGTATTTTGCAAATCTCTATGTCTCCCTCCTTGACTTGATCGCGGATAGAGTTGAAGCGTCTCTTGATGTGCCTGGTTCTCTTGTGAAACCTGGATTCCTTCGCCAAGGCTATTGCTCCATTGTTGTCACAAAAGATTTTCATTGGACCCGATGCACTAGGTATTACACCTAGATTGGATATGAACTCCTTCATCCAGACTCCTTCATTTGTTGCTTCTGAAGCAGCTATGTACTCCGCTTCACACGTAGATATCTCCACGACGCTCTGCTTGGAACTGCATCAACTGACAGCTCCACCGTTCAACAAAAATACATATCCGGTTTGTGACTTAGAGTCATCCGGATCAGCATCAAAGCTAGCATCGACATAACCGTTTACGACGACCTCTTTGTCACCTCAATAAACGAGAAACGTATCCTTAGTCCTTTTTAGGTACTTCATGATGTTCTTGACCGCTGTCCAGTGATCCACTCCTGGATTACTTTGGTACCTCCCTGCTAGACTTATAGCAAGGCACACATCAGGTCTGGTATACAGCATTGCATACATGATAGAACCTATGGTTGAAGCATAGGGAATGACTTCCATTTTCTCTTTATCTTCGGTAGTGGTCGGGCATTGAGTCTGACTCAACTTCACACCTTGTAACACAGGCAAGAACCCTTTCTTTGACTGGTCCATTTTGAACTTCTTCAAAACTTTATCAAGGTATGTGCTTGGATGGTGCTGATGGTACCTTCACCATCAGTGCCACCCTCGATGACAAATAGGAAAGTGCGCTCATTGCCTTCCTGTGGGCGAATGTCGATGTGTTTGCCTGGCAACCATCTGACATCCCCGGTGTTCCCAGGGAGGTAATCGAGCACCACCTTGCTGTCTGCCCACATGCTCGACCCGTCAAGCAGAAGGTCGAGAAGAAAGCCTTGGAAGGGTAACAGTTCATTGCCGAGGAGATCAAGAAACTTGAAGTAGCTGGTTTGGTCAGAGGAGTACTACACCCAACATGGTTGGCAAATCTGGTGGTTGTATGCAAAGCCAATGGAAAGTGGAGGTTGTGCATATATTTCACTGATCTAAACAAGGCCTGCCCGAAGGATCCATTTCCCTTGCCGCGCATCGACCAGATAGTGGACTCCGCCTCAGATTGTGATCTACTCTCTTTTTTGGATGCATATTATGGATATCATCAGATCTTCATGTCCAAAGAAGATGAAGAGAAGACCTCATTCATCACCCCATGTGGTATTTACTGCTTCATGCGTATGCCTTTCGGGTTAAAGAGTGCTGGCTCTACCTTCACAAGAGCTATCTAGATTGGTTTTGAGCCACAGCTGAAATAGAATATCAAAGCATATATGGATGACATTGTGGTCAAAACTAAGGACAAATCAATCCTTCCAAGATTTAGAAGAGACGTTTGCCAATTTGCGCAAGATCAACTTGAAGCTAAACCCGGATAAGTGCGTGTTTGGAGTTCCCTCCAGCAAGCTTCTTGGTTTCTTCATATCCCACCGTGGTATAGAAGCCAATCCCGACAAGATCAAACCCATCGAGCAGATCCAGGCACCAAAGACAGTAAAGCATGCCAGACGTTTAACTGGGTGCGTTGCCGCACTGACAAGATTTATCTCCAAGTCTGCCGAGCGTGCCCTGCCATTCTTTAAAATCTCGAAGAAGGAAGGACCCATAAAGTGGACCCCGGAAGTAGATTTAGCAATGCAAGAGTTGAAGACCTACTTGTCCTCTATGCCTACCTTGGTTGCGCCCAAGCCACGAGAGCCGTTGCTGCTATATCTAGCGGCAACTAATCAAGTGGTTAGTGCAGCCTTGGTAGCTGAGGGAGTCCTGGATTAGGGGGGGTTCGGATAGCCGGACTATACCTTCAGCCGGACTCCTGGAATATGAAGATACAAGATTGAAGACTTCGTCCCGTGTCTAGAAGGGACTTTCCTTGGTGTGGAAGGCAAGCTTGGCGATACGGATATGTAGATCTCCTACCATTGTAACCGACTCTATGTAACCCTAACCCTCTCTGGTGTCTATATAAACCGGAGGGTTTTAGTCTGTAGGACCCAACAATCATACCATAGGCTAGCTTCTAGGGTTTAGCCTCTCCGATCTCGTGGTAGATCTACTCTTGTACTACCCATATCATCAATATTAATCAAGCAGGACGTAGGGTTTTACCTCCATCAAGAGGGCCCGAACCTGGGTAAAACTTCGTGTACCTTGCCTCCTATTACCATCCGGCCTAGACGCACAATTCGGGACCCCCTACCCGAGATCCGCCGGTTTTGACACCGACATTGGTGCTTTCATTGAGAGTTCCTCTGTCTCGTCGCCATCAGGAAGGATGCCCCGCCCCGTCTTTAAAGACAGCACCGTTGCTATGGGAGCTTTGGCTGTCGGCCAAACCCTCCGGCTAGGTGGTTTTCTTATGACCGCCTGTTCGGCTTCTGCGCCGATGATGACCTCTCGAGCCATCGAAAACAATCTTCATGTCAGCTCGGAACTCGCCGAGCATTTAGATCCAATGGAGCTCTCCTCCATAAACGAGCTCTTGGATCGCATCGCCGCCCTGGGAGTCGCTACGGGTTACGACCAGATTGGCACTACTAGGAAAAGGCCTACTAATGGTGCACCGGTTTTGCCTACTAATGGCACATCACCGGTACGCCATTAGTAGCACGCCACTAGTAATTTTTACTAATGGCGCACCACTGGTGCGCCATTAGTACCTGGTATACTAATGGCGCACCATCCAGTATACAGGCAGTGTGCCATTAGTTTTGCACACGGTGCGCCACTAGTGTCTGCTATACTAATGGCGCACCACATGGTAGTGCGCCATTAGTAACAATTTTTTTAATTTTTTTTCTTAATCTCAGGTCACTATTTCACCTATGAGATATCCAACACATATATATACAACAAGCATCCATATAACAATCATAGCCAACACACAAGTTCCATCATATATACATACATAGCCAACACATAGTTCCATCGTTACATATTACAAAAGTTTCACATTGTTCATCCAACACCATTATCCATCAATTCACAAAAGTTTCACATTGATACAAAGTAAAAACACAAATGGAAAAGAAGCACTCCATCCATGCAAGCTTCCGTGAATTAAATCAAATCTGCAAAATGATAAACAAGAAGTTAGAAGAAGAAAAAGAAGAAGACTAGAAGAATACTAGAAGAAGAAGAACACTAGAAGAAGAATAAGAAGAATTTTGGAAAAGAAGAAGAATAAGAAGAAGACTATAAGCTTATTATGTAAACTTGATCATTTTGTGCTAACATAAGTTATTTTGGAGCTAACCTATAGGAAACTAAGCATATAAGCTCTAAGTTAGTATATTAGAGCCAACTTAGGTAAAATGAAGCTAACCTATGTCATTTTGGAAAAGAAGAAGAATAAGAAAAAGACTATAAGCTTATTATGTAAACTTGATCATTTTGTGCTAACATAAGTTATTTTGGAGCTAACCTATAGGAAACTAAGCATATAAGCTCTAAGTTAGCATATTAGAGCCAACTTAGGTAAAATGAAGCTAACCTATAGGAAACTAAGCATATTAGAGATAACATAGGTAACTAAGTATATTTATATATCATTTTGGAGATCTAACATACCTGACAAAGTTCAGTTCTCATGCATTGTTCTTCTCCTTCTCCTTCCTCAGCCTGATGCGCCAAGAGCGGCGAGGCGGTGGAGGCGGTGGAGGCAGTGGGATGTAGTCTTCTACCTCAATTGGCGTGGTCATGTCGCCCAGCTGTGGGATCGCCGGTGCCACCACCGGTGCGTGGTCATTGTCAGGCACCACCACCATCGTGAGGCCACCTTCAGGCACGACCATTGCTAGGTCATCCTCAGCCACCTCCATCGCTTGCCCATGGTCAGCCACCACCATCTCTTGCCCATGGTCAGCCACCACCATCTCTTGCCCTTGGTCAGCCACCACCAGCGCTAGGTCATCCTCAGCCTGATGCCCATCGTCATCCTGCAGCTCCTCATCCCCACTCTGCTCCTCTTCTCCCGCACTCCAGTCCGGTTCATCCTTCTTGTTGTCTATGCTGCTGCCAGAATCGCTGCTGCTTTCGCTACAGCCAGAATCGCTGCTGCTTTCGTTACAACCATAGTCGCTGCTGCTTTGGCTGTAGCCATTGTCGCTGCTGCTGCTCCCATTACCTGTCCAAATGCAACAATGATCGTTAACAATCGATGTGAGACAAAGCCAAATGTACAGGAATAAGAAGAGGCAGAACGTACCGGCATCATAATCTTCAGTGTAGCGCATGCGACACATAGTCGCGTTGAACACCTTCACGATGAGCATGGTGGCATCGTCGTCGTACCTGAAGAGAAGGAAGTACCCCAGCCGCACGTCGTAGGCACGGTAGAACTTCTTCCACCCACGAGACAAGTACATATGGCCCTCCTTGATCACCAACTCCACATCCCACATCCTGCGAAACCCGCTGCCGGCCTGTCGCAGCTTCACATTATTTGGCGGATCTTGACCCATCAGCATGTTCATAAAAATGTCAGGCAACCTCTGCAGTTTGGGACAATGAGTGCTGTAGCAAACAACAGATATCATAATGAGATGGGTGAAGGGGAGGTCTCTCGTTTTATATACCTGCGTCTTGGATGATACTGAAGTCCCAAGTATGATAGTGAAGAACTCGGAAGCATCCAACTCGTACTGCGGTGTCGCAGAGCGGCGGTGGCTGCTTCCCGCCATCTCTGATAAGCAGCAGAAGAGACCAATTAGTACCCTTACAACAAATCATAAAACATGCATGATAACAGGCATCACAAGTAATTCAGAGGCATCACAAGTAATTCAGAAATTGTGAAACAAGCCTTTCAATGTACGAACTTGAAAGAACTACTGAGGATTCTGTGACAGTTCAGAAAAGTAATGATCAATTCTCTCTATTTTTGTTTCTAGTTCACATAGTTTGATAACTTGGATGCACAAAGGCTATTGGTGCAGTATCATAAGGTTCCATATGATGTAGAAGAAAAAAAGATAGGTGACAATAGCAAGCACACATCTGAGCAGACATTAGCAATATATGACAGAAATGTACATGCTGATTAACAAGCTTGGGCTTAGCAGTAATATTGTGAGAAAATATTTTCTTGAAGCGTAAACAAGTGGCTTTCCTTTTTAAAAACAGAACCAAAACCATGACACAATCACTTGACAACATCTATTGACTACATTAGATGGAGAACTACTCAAGCGGTGCAAGCAAGCAAAATTGCCAAGCTAGTGCACCAAGTCCAAATTCAGTTAAAGCAAGCTCTTCCTACTGCAAGGATATTGAGCTTTCGAATTGTAGAGAATTTGTTGCTTTCACTTGCCATAATCTACTCCAGCTAGTTGCTGCAAGTGGGTGCAATTATAAATTGCATGGCTATAGAAAATATGACGACGAGCAAGTGGGTGCAATTATAAACTCACTTACAGTAACAAGCAAGCACATCAAAATTTGAACCAGTATCTGAGCTAGTACTCCAAACATTATGTAAAATTTGCTCCTACTAAAAAAACAGGACATTGTGCCTGTCAAATATGCAGTTCTCCTTATCAACCTACCTAGCAGTAACAAAACCAAAAAAAAACTCATGCGGCACCTACATGAGTAGCAGGAGTATTTCTAAATTGTGATGCTAGGTTATTAATTTCTTACAGAGTGCGCCATTTAAAGGCATTGATGTGATTATTTCTCTGCAATTATGTATCCTAAACTAGCAAGGTTATATTTAAAGGCATTTACAGAGTGCACCATTTAAAGGCATTAATTATGTATCCTAAACTAGCAAGCTGTTAACATGTCACTTGATAAAACATGGAGAAAACTACCTAAAGCGATGCAAAGCCTGCTTTGAAGAATGATTTAGAGAATAATAAGCCACACAAAGCTAATAGCAGCAAATTAGCACTAGGCAGAAGCAAAAGGGAACGAATTACTACTACCCTTTACACTAGCACTGAACCTTCACAGTAGCAAAAGATGTCTACATACTCGCACCATTCGTCCATCCATCTAGCAAGCAACTAGCACAATTCAACCAACCATCAAGCAAACCATCTACTACCTAACATCAACACACATCCATCTATCCAACATCCATTGATCCATGTAAATAGCAGCATGGACAAGAGAGGAACAGGGAATAGAGAGATGAACAAGGAACATGGAGGTGAGTAAGGAAGAGGGGCTCACCACAGGCAGCGCGTCGAAGGAGAGCAGCCGCCGGCCACGCGCAGGGAGAGACAGCGGGAGGTGGCGACGATGGTCACGACACCATCCTTGGTTCTCCGGCTGCTGCCGGGGAGACCAGAGGCGGAGGACGGCAGGGGCCGGCGGGGTGGGCGTGTGCGTCGGGGACGAGGTCGCCCGCTACTGCAGGGGTCGGAAGAGGCGCTCGCTCGTCCGAGGTGGAGGAGAGGAGCGGGCGGCGAGGCGTGGAACCCTAGCACGAGGGTCGAGGGGCGGGGGTGGGGGCGCGGGGGCGGCGGGGGTGGGGGCGCGGGGGCGGCGGGGGTGGAGTCCGGTGAGGGTCGGGCGGCGGCGTCATGGGTTGGGGCAGCGCGCGGGTGGATCTGGTGGCAAGGGAGATAGGGTCGAAGGGGATCTGGCGAGGGAGAGGGAGGATAGCTTACTAATGGCGCACCACTCCTCGGTGCGCCATTAGCGATCTTTTTTTTAGATAGCAATGGTGCACCCCACAGCGGTGCACCATTAGAATGTATTTTTATTACAGTTCGAGCACAGGTTATATTTCACCTAACCCAATCCACATTAGAACCCGCCCACTAGCCCGACTGGTCAGCACGCAGCACACACAACAGGAGGTCCTGGGTTCGATTCCCAGGCTCCGCAATAATTTTTTTGCATTTTAAATGTTGTTTGATATTTATTTGTGTTTAAATATGTTCAAACTTGTTTAAATCATAACAGCAATATTTTTTTATAAAAACAGTAATAATTTTTTAAAAAATATGTTCAAATTTGTTACTTCAAAATATCATCGGCGGCGGCGGTGGAGCAGGGGAGGGTGCGGGGGGTGCCCGTTGGCGGTGGTGGAGGGGGGCGGGTGCTCGTCGGTGGCGGTGGAGGGGGATCGAGATCGAGTGTCCTCACCACTGGCTCGCATCCTTAGGGTCCGCGAAATACCGCTGCAGACGAGGAGTGATCGGAAAGTACCACACTGATTTTCGAGGAGCTTTCTTCCTCTTCTTGTATCGAGTGACGCCGCACATCGGACATATGGTAGACTCCGCGTGCTCGTCCCGATAAATGATGCAATTTTTCATGCACACATGGTATTTCACGTGCGGTAAATCCAGAGGACACACGATTTTCTAATGCAGTGCGCCATTAGTAGTTTTGCAAAAAAGTAAAAAAAAATATACTAATGGCGCACCATTGCACAGTGCGCCATTACTAGTTTAAACTAGTAATGGCGCACTGTGCAACGGCGCGCCATTAGTAATTTTGCCAAAAAGTAAAAAAAAACAAATTACTGGCGCACTTTGTCGCCGGTGCGCCATTAGTAGTTCTAACTACTAATGGCGCACTTTGCCCGGATGCGCCATTAGTATGTTTGAAAAAATGGAAAAAAATTGTTACTAGTGGCGCACCTTTTGTCTGGTGCGCCATTAGTGTCTTCCACACTAATGGCGTACCTCCACCTGGTGCGCCATTAGTATATAGTAGTGGTGCACCACTTCTCTGGTGCGCCATTAGTGTCAATCCTATCTTTAACCCTTTTCCTAGTAGTGTGGGCCTAAACCCGATCTGAGAGAGATTAACTCTCCCCAAGTCACCCATCACGTTGTCGTGGTAGAGGGACAGTGCGGCGACCCTTCATCTATCTTAAGGACTAGCTACGTCCGAATTCCCGATCCCTCCCAGCCGGATACCCGCGGAGGGGAGGATATCACTCAAGACCTAAACTTAGAGTCAGGCGACGGGCTGGATTCATTGGACAACATCCAGGAATCCAAATTTTCGAGTTCGGAAATTCCTCGGCCTCTGAGCCTCAGATTGGGTGAGGCTTCGGATTTAATTCCACCCACCCACCCGAACATAAGCGATCTATCCCAAATCAGGCAAGAGCCCGAAGAAACAGTACATCATTACTAGGCCAGATTCCTCCTGGTTAGGAACAGGATAAGGGACTGCCGCGAGGAAGACGCAATCTCAATCTTCTGCAATAATTGCACTGACAAGGGAATCCTCAACGCCATAAGTCGCCGTGATATT
This sequence comes from Triticum aestivum, assembly GCF_018294505.1. Taxonomy (NCBI): domain Eukaryota; kingdom Viridiplantae; phylum Streptophyta; class Magnoliopsida; order Poales; family Poaceae; genus Triticum; species Triticum aestivum. The sequence continues at coordinate 622,404,936 of NC_057809.1, forward strand.
ACACGCTTCGCTGACTTGGCGTCCATTGTACAAAAGTACTATGCGATGGAAAGCGCCTGGAAAACCGAAATAAAATTTTGGGACGATCCGGCCCTGAATACAAACCCAGTCCGAAATAAAAGGGTGCATCATCACCAGACACCCGGGTCAAACACCAAAAAGCAAAAACCCTCTACAGGGCATGGAACCGTACTGGAAGGATGGCTTAATGGACCCTGTAAAATTCACAGTACAGAGGACGCCACACCAACTCACAGCCTTAGAGCATGTTGGATACTCTGGCAGGTGGCCAAAATTGGCGAAGATCTCCTAATTCCGGAGGCTACAGAAAGCCACCCCAGAGACACCAATACGGTATTAACAGTCTTTGAGACTTTCACATCAAATAATATGCGAAAAAGGACACTCCACAGCCTTGCCGAAGTCTACCAAGTAGCAACAATAAACCCATGGAGTGACACGGCTCTTACCTTTAACGCCAGTGATGAACCTAAATTCCAAACAGCCCGAGCACCAGCCGCATTGGTCCCCAGTCCAATAGTGGACGGCTTTCGTCTTACCAAGGTACTCATGGACGGCGGCAGCGGATTGAACCTTATTTATGAGGAAACCCTTCAAAAAATGGAAATACACTGGAACCGCATTGAGCGAAGCAGCACAACCTTTAGAGGAATAATCCCCAGTCGGGAAGTGTGTTGTACAGGAAAAATCACACTAGATGTGGTGTTCGGCATGCCGGATAATTATAGGTCCGAAGAGGTCACGTTCCATGTGGCTCCGTTCAGCAGCGGTTATCACGCTCTGCTAGGGCGGGAAGCGTTTATAATCTTCCAAGCAATACCCCATTACGGGTACATGAAGCTCAAGATGCCCGGGCCTAATGGGATCATCACTCTCGCTAGTGATCCGGACATAGCACTCCGCGCCGAAAACAAGACAGCCGCACTGGCCCTCGAGGCACTATCCGAAGCCCTAGCGGCTGAGGAACTGACTGCGCTACGCTCCACGGTGAATAGGGACGATTTGGTACTCGACAAAAGATCCAAGTCCACCTCCTTTAAACCGGCGGACGAAATAGTCAAATTCTAGGTCCATCCAACGGACCCCAATAAAACTGCTTCCATCGGGGCACAGTTAAACCCTGATGTAGACGCCGCACTGTGAGAGTTCCTATGAGAGAATTGGGACATTTTCGCTTGGCACCCTTCAGACATGCCAGGAATCCCACGCAGGCTGGCCGAGCACAACTTAAATATCCTAAAAGGATTCAAACCTGTCAAACAAGCTCCTCTCCCATGGCCTCCAATAGTTTTGCCGAGCACTACTTTCAAGAGTGTTCAATAACAGTAGCCTCGGAAGTACCACTTAACGATATTATAAACAACCATGACGCAACAGGCCGGATTGCAAAATGGGCCATTGAGCTCCTCCCATTCAACATAACTTATAAGCCACGGCGAGCCGTCAAGTCGCAAGTTTTGGCCGACTTCGTCGCAGAATGGATGGAGGCCGAACTCCCTAAAGAGTATGGCACATATTCAAATTGGATCATGCATTTCGACGGCTCCAAGATGTTGGCCGGACTAGGGGCTGGCGTCGTTTTGACGTCCCCCACAGGAGACACAGTTTGATACGTACTCCAGATTATGTACACAGACTCCAACAATGCAGCCGAATATGAGGCCCTTTTACATGGTCTCCGGATGGCAGTATCCATGGGCATTCAACGCCTAGAGGTGCACGGGGACTCGAACCTCGAACAAATGGAGACTTCGATGCCAAGGATCCAAAAATGGCAGCTTACCGAAACACCGTCCTAAAAATGTCAGCTCGGTTCGAAGGGCTTGAATTTCACGATATAGCCCGGGAAAATAATCAGGCGGCAGATGTCCTAGCACGCATCGGCGCAAAACGCGATGTAGTCCCCCCAACATCTTCTTGGAAAGGCTGTTCAAGCCATCCGTAGTATGGGAAGGGGAGCCGAACAATAACAACCCGGACCCAACCGCACTGCCCGACACCGAACATTCTGACACAATCGGAGGCTCTGCCAATGAAATAACACCTTCAGCCCACGTAATAATGGCCCTCATCGCCCCGTGGATAGAACCATTCCTCGCCTACCTTACTAGGCAGGAACTCCCCGAGGACCAAAATGAGGCATGCTGCATAGTGCGGCGATCCAAAGCCTACAAAGTCCACGAGGGAGAGCTTTATAAGAAAAGCACTACCGGAGTCCTTCAAAGGTGCATCTCCGAAGAGGAAGGACGGAACCTCCTGGCTGAAATTCATGCCAGACTCGGCGGTCATCACGCTGCAGCTCGGTCCCTTGTAAGCAAGGCCTTCCGTACAGGCTTTTATTGGCCGACGGCCCGGGCAGACGCCCAGGACTTACTCCAACGATGCGTCGGTTGCCAGCTCTTTGCAAACCAAAGCCATATGCCACCCACCACCCTCCAAACTATCCCCATCACTTGGCCCTTCGCAGTCTGGGGGCTTGACATGGTTGGACCCCTTAAAGGCGGAACCCACAAGCAAAAATACTTACTGGTCATGGTGGATAAGTTCACCAAATGGATAGAACCCAAGCCTGTTAAGACGGTCGAATCCGGACCGGTGATAGACTTTATATCCGGGGTTGTACACCGCTACGGCGTCCCCCACAACATCGTCACTAATAACGGCACGAACTTTACGGCCGACGAGGTAAAACTCTGGTGCAAAAACATGGGCATCAAGCTCGATTATGCTTCCGTCTATCACCCACAAACTAACAGCCAGGTCGAGCATGCAAATGGTCTTATCATGAGTGGCATCAAACCCAGATTAGTGCGGTCCCTCAAGGAATCTAACATGCACTGGGTAGGGGAGCTCGACTCCATACTCTGGGGGTTGCGGACCACGCCGAATCGCACCACCGGATACACACCATTCTTTATGGTGTACGGCGCAGAGGAAGTTTTGCCTCGCGACATAATTCATGACTCACCTCGAGTGCGCATGTACGAAGAAAGAGAAGCCGAGCTCGATCGGCAGGACAGTTTGGACGCATTGGAGGAGGAGTGTGATGTGGCAACAGCCCGTTCCGCATTCTATCAACAGCAGGCTCGAAGATACCAAAGCAGAGAAGTACGGGCCAAAATTACAATGTTGGCGAATTAGTTCTATGCCTACCGGACAAGAAAAAGGACAAACTCAAGCCCAAGTGGGAAGGTCCCTTCATAACTCACCAAGTCCTGACTGGTGTAGCGTACCGCCTGCGAGATGCATCGGATAACCGACTCGAGCCGAACCCATGGAACGCAGCCCGTCTCTGAAGATTCTATGCCTAGCGCTGGACTCTGTGTTCGTCTCCTTCCTCTGTCCATTTTTTATATACTGTCTGTCTTACATTTCTCTCCTTCTCCCCTTCCTTTCTCTTATAGCCTTTAAAGGCTCATCAAATGATGTGCTATTCGCACTCATTAAACCTGGGGGCTTCTTTTAATAGAAGCTTATTTATACGGGCTTCATGCCCAACACATGTGTTACACTTCCGCATGTACCTTTTGTTTCACCATTATATGCATCGATATGACTTAAGTTTTGGCCAAGCTGGGTTGCCTGGCTCCTGTGCTTACCCCTACGTTCCCGTTTATTTGGCTAGGCGGTAAAGGGAGCACCTCTGCGGTTGTTACTGCCGGATCAGCCAGATGTGTACCTCAGACTGGGTGAAGCCGAAAGCTAGCGTTCTTATTGGAATATTCAGTCGGTGACCTAAAAGATGATCTTTTCACTTATTTATTTATGCACCCCCAGATGCTTTTTCCCGCGTCTTTTTCGCAGAATGGGCATGCACTTTAGCGCATGCCTCCCAAGGAAAGGAACCCCTAACGGAACTATTCTCCCTGGAAGATGTTTCTTACTAACCATGTAATATAACATAACTAGTCGGGCACTTGTCTGTTCACGCACTAATGACCCCTACACCTGGTCTCCATGCATTCACCGGTTCTTATATAACCTCATGGGAATTCGGACACACTCCGGACTGTCAGGTCCCGAGGCTGAAGCGAAAAGGTCGGCCATGACAAACGATCTACAATCCGGCTAGAAGGCATTATAAATGTCAATTAAATTACATAGTCATTCTGGCTGATTGTATTCCTCTTCAATACCATCTAACAGGCTGTGTAATTTACAGTCCTGCTGGGAATACTTTGCGTCCAATTCTACTTGGCCGTATACTAAGCTTACATGGATCTCCTTCCCATCGGGCCCCACAGGACCGACCTCGGCCATGTGGTTGGGGTCAGCCCTTGTGTACCGCGTCTTCACCATGGCCCAGGCCTCCCTAGCGCCTTGACGGCAGGCTGATATCTTCCACAATCGGAAGCGCCGCCATGCTCCCTTTAGCTTCTCCGCAAGCTCTCCAAGACCTTCGGGCATGGAGATGGATGGCCACAAGGCCTGGGCGACGCCTTGCATCGCCTGCCGAACTCGCTCGAGCAGTTGCGAGAGCTCGGGAAGAAGGTCACCCGTAGAACCGGGCATCTCCTCTGCAGGACGACCTGTTAGCACACCTACAGACATTACTCTGTTAGTCGACTTCCCCGCCGAACTTTTTTTCAAAGGTTCGTTCAAGCACTTACTAAATATGTCGCGCCGAAGCCGCTGATTCTCCTTAACGGAGTCTGACAACTGGGCACGAACATCTTTCAGGTCGACGCCCAGCTTGGTGTTGGCATCTTGGAGATTGTTCTTCTCCTGCCTCACCTTTGTCAGCACCTTCTCACCAGCCTTCAGCTGGCGTAGGAGTTGTTGCCTTTCCGGATTCAATCCGGCGCCATCTGCAATTTCATTTGTCAGATTCGCACCCATGCCGTGCTTTGCAAAATACTTATCTTTCGAAGTGTATATTACCAGAGGGGGTCTCCTTGGGCTCCCATGCCGCGGCTAGTGCGGCCTCAAGTTGGGCTTTGCACTCTTCCAGCTCCTGGGACAGTAGGGAATTCTTTTCTGTAAGAACCTGCATAACAAATGATCCTTAAATCAGTTATTCTAACTGTTTCAAGTCTCGGGGGCTACTGGTATATATATAATTACCAAAATTTTCTTACCTGTATGTCTTTTACATATTGCTCCGTGGCTCTTTCTAGACCATTTTGAGCGGCATGGAGGTACGCATCTCCCGAATTAAAGGCATCTAGTGCCTCTTGGGAGAAACAAGCGTCGCGAAGAATTGTCCGGCCCCCCCTGTGGTTCATGGCACTCTCCACCTCAGAGTTGGTGGCAGACAACTTGTCCATCGGAGGAGCGTCCGGTGCGCGCCTTCTGTTCGCCTCTGCCTCCGGACCAGGCTTTGGAGCCTGGCTGGTGGAGGCGCGATTGGCAGCCTCTTCGGAAATAGTCCGGCAAGGTCTCTTTGTCCTGAAGAGAGCACAAGTGTTAATATGCCTTGAATGTATAACACCTGGGATAAGGGGGCGTGCCATACCTTTGCGCTGACGCCTCGGTCCGGACTGCACCTCTTTTCTGCCCACGGGGCCCTGCGGCCCCACGTTGGCTTGTCGCCGCAGGTTCGGCCTCCCGTCTCAAAAACCTCCCCTGCAAAGCTCGGTTGTAATCAGGAAACTAAAAACACGAGAGGGCGGACCCCTATTCGGGGTACTGGGACTTCGATCTTAGTTACTTGGGAGGCCGGGATTAGCCCTGGGTAATCGGCCGTCATGGCCACCAAGGCATTGTCCTTGCTCAATTGATGGAACACTCCATCAATCAGCTCCACAGATAAGTCTGAATCCTCTTGAGAGGCTGGGTCGAGGGACCGTCCTCGGTCCTCGGGTTGTGGAGGAGGGCTGTTTATTTCTTTAACAGCCTGGCGCAGTTCCTGTGTTGAAGTCATTAGACTGAATATTTAACAATGGGAATATAAAATGGATGGGAAAGTAAATGTGACCACTTACCCAGCTTAGGGGATTGTACATAGAAAATCCACCCTGTGGGTCGACGCAGAGAAATTCCTCCTCTTCTCCCTTGTACAAAGCGGACAAGGTCTTTGTTAGAGCCGCAGCCGAATCCGGCCCCTTACGGCCATAGCGGGTGGCGTCGTCCTCCCCGTTGAAGTCCCACATGGGGTGGCCTCTATACTGTAGCGAATGCACCCCTCGCATGATGCATGCGGCCATGACCCCGATTATGGTCAGTCCGGAATGAGCTAACAATCTTATCCGGCCCATCAGGTAAAGAACATCCTTGTCACTTTCCCTCTGAGGGCTCCGTGGACGCCAACTTAGGCGCTTCTTTAGTGGAGCACTATCAAACTCAGGGAGGCCGATCCGGACAAGATCCGGCAGTGGGATGTCCTCTATGTAAAATCATTCCGAAGGCCAGTCCTCGGACGCCTTCTTTGTGGTTCCGGATAGATATCCGGTCCCGGCGATGCGCCACACTTCGGCTCCGCCCACTTGATATATTGACCCCTTCTGAGAATGGGGCACAAGGCAGAATAGCTCTTTCCACAGCCCGAAATGAGCCTCAACACCCAAAAACAGCTCACAGAGGGCTACGAAGCCTGCGATATGCAATACGGAGGCAGGCGTAAGATTGTGTAGCTGGAGGCCATAGAACTCCAGGAGCCCCCGGAGAAACAGATGGATTGGAAATCTGAGCCCTCTTATTAAATAAGGGACAAGGCATACCCGCTCTCCTTTGGAGGGATTAGGGGCACTCTCCGCTTGCTCTCCGCCATTATAGATGGCAAGACCGGCTCGAACCGGGACCATATAGGCCGGGGGGAGAAATCCATTGGTCTGGAGCGTCACTAGCTCACTATGCGGGATGGAGCATCTCCCCCAATATCCAGGCTGAGGGCTGGAAGGGCGAAAGGAGGAGTTGCGACGGCTGGCCATGGTGGAATAGACCTTTGTCGGATGCGCTCTGATGAACACTCGCGAAGGGGAGAAGGTGTGGTTTGGATGTAAATCCTCGTCCCCTTAAATGGGCGGCTCATTTACGCGGCTAGGGGCGTGGATGTAAAAACATTCAGACTTTTCATATTCGTTTGACACGTGGGAGACGGCCATTATTGGGCGTAGAAGCCAAGGAGCGCAACATTTACAAGAAACCGGACTTTATTCAACAGGTACACGGAATTTGGAGGAGAACCCGCCTTGCAATGCCAAAAACAATCTGTGCGCCGGACTCATCGTCATTGAAGCCTGGTTCGGGGGCTACTGAGGGAGTCCTGGATTAGGGGGGGTTCGAATAGCCGGACTATACCTTCAGCCGGACTCCTGGACTATGAAGATACAAGATAGAAGACTTCGTCCCGTGTCCGGAAGGGACTTTCCTTGGCGTGGGAGGCAAGCTTGGCAATATGGATATGCAGATCTCCTACCATTGTAACCGACTCTATGTAACCCTAACCCTCTCCGGTGTTTATATAAACTAGAGGGTTTTAGTCCGTAGGACCCAACAATCATACCATAGGCTAGCTTATGGGGTTTAGCCTCTCCGATCTCGTGGTAGATCTACTCTTGTACTGCCCATATCATCAATATTAATCAAGCAGGACATAGGGTTTTACCTCCATCAAGAGGGCCCGAACCTAGGTAAAACTTCGTGTCCCTTGCCTCCTGTTACCATCCGGCCTAGATGCACAGTTCGGGACCCCCTACCCGAGATCCGCCGGTTTTGACACCGACAGTAGCACAGCGGGAAGTAGAGGAAAAAACAACCTCAATTGTTGTTCCTTCCGGGGATAAGGATGAGCACCGCCCGACAGAGTCAGTTCTGGATCAGGATAAGGATGAGCACGATAGTAGTGGCGACCCCAAGGATATGGCGAGGAAGAAAGTGGTGCAACGCCCAGTGTACTTCGTCAGCTCTCTGTTGCAGGGGGCTAGATCTAGGTACTCTGGCATGCAAAAATTGATTTTTGGCCTAGTCATGGCCTCAAGGAAACTGCACCACTACTTCCAAGCTCATGAGATAACGGTTGTGACATGCTTCCCGTTGCAAAGCATACTCCGGAACCCAGAGGCTACCGGCAGGATAGTGGAGTGCGCTTTGGAGTTATCCAGCTTTGGTTTGAAGTTTGAGAGCACATCCACTATTCAGAACAGGGCATTGGCAGAGTTTATTGCAGAATGGACGCCAACCCCTGATGAGGAAAAGCCAGAGACAGATATACCCGGCAAGGAATCACCCCAAAAATGGATCATGTATTTTGATGGTGCCTTCTCCTTGCAAGGATAACTCTATGATAGATCGAACGGAAAGAATAGCTTCGTGTTATTTTACTACGGACTCTTGAATGGATTGATGAGAAAGGATAACTTTGAGGTGGTTTCGTACCCTACAATAATCTCTTCGTTTGTTCTCCGCTATTAGTGACTTTGGAGTGACTCTTTGTTGCACGTTGAGGGATAGTTATATGATCCAATTATGTTATTATTGTTGGGAGAATTTGCACTAGTGAAAGTATGAACCCTAGGCCTTGTTTCAACGCATTGCAATACCGTTTCTGCTCACTTTTATCACTTGCTACCTTGTTGTTTTTATAATTTCAGATTACAAAAACCTATATCTACCATCCATATTGCACTCATATCACCATCTCTTCGCCGAACTAGTGCACCTATACAATTTACAATTGTATTTGGTGTGTTGGGGACACAAGAGACTATTTGTTATTTGGTTGCAGGGTTGTTTGAGAGAGACCATCTTTATCCTACACCTCCCAAGGATTGATAAACCTTAGGTCATCCACTTGAGGGAGATTTGCTACTGTCCTTCAAACCTCTGCACTTGGAGACCCAACAACGTCTACAAGGAGAAGGTTGCGTAGTAGACATCAGTTGGCGGGGCTCTGGTCCCTCTCTATGGTTTATGGCCGGTAGGATCAATCCCCGACAGCAAATCTGAGGGTATCGGCAAGGTAGCTTACCGGGAAAACTTGTTTACTTGGATATAAAGAGGCATTCCACCTCTACGTGGTCATATAACACGCACAAGTCCCCGGCAAGGTTTATCTTTTCCATTAATATGATGATCAACAAGTACAAATCTTACAGAACATTACATGGATCGGGTAAATTACATTTATTCGAGCTAAAGTTTGGCATCCGCCTACAGTTTAAGATTAAAAAAAAGATAAGTGCCCCTTTATGCCTTTGGTCGTTCCTCTCCTCCTAGGAACTACGGCGGGAGGTGCATAAGATGAAAAGCGAGGCCAAACAGAAGCCCATCCTAACCCCGTCGGGCTCCAGAAGAGGTAGCCCGACCAGGGGCCAGAAGGCGCATACGAAGGTGATGGCGAAGAGGTCGACAGAGGCAGCCTGCCAAGCGCCACAACCAAGACCAGCAAGACATGGTGAGGCTGCCGGAGCTGCAGCCCGCAAGGAAGCCTGCCAGGGTCTAGCTGGAGGGGTTGCAGGAGGAGTCAAGAGAGAGGCACCACACCTACCCCCACGCCCAACTTCCCTGCAGGACTTCCTTGCCTGGAAAAAGGGGGCAGGTGCAGATGGTGGTGCCAGGCCCTGATGATGACGGTGCGACCGGTGCTTAGCCGGAGTCAGAGTCGTCGCCCTCCCCACCGGCGCCGTTGTCATCACCGTCACTATTCTCCTCGTCGCTGTCGCTCGAGGAGGAGCTTTCGTTGGTGGTCGAGATCTCCACGCAACACCCTAAGCGAATACCCGCACTCCCAAACACTTTGACGCAAAGGAGACCGTCCTCCATTAACTTAAAATGGAGGATGTGCCCCTCCATCAAGCTGTGGGCACAAGTGAAGGTCTTCCTGCCTCGGCGGAAGTACATGACATGAGGGGAAGGAAAGTTTATGTCCACCCATATACAACCATTCCCACAACCCCTCATGTGTAACCTTAGCGACCGCAGCTACTCGAGCTCCATCACCCTGGCAAATGGAGTAGGAAGACCGAGGCGGCCGCGATGGGGCTTGTACAGCCTAATAAGAAATTCCAATGACTGGTCTCCAACATGGCCTTCCATTGGAGGAAGGTCGATTGGCGGGGGCGGGACTTGGGCGCCGCCTCGTCCCCTCTACCCCGAGTACCATGGCGACCTCGGCCTCTCCCCCTCCCGCCTGCTCTCCCAGCGGGTTTCGTCCCCACATCACCGGAAGGAGGAGGGAGGTGCTGTCGAGCAGAAGTTCTCACCGCCGCTGGAGCAGGGCCAGAACCTCCGCCCCTCGCCATGGTATACAAAGACTACCGTGAGGATGAGGAAGAGTGGAAGATATGAAAGAACATCCCCCGCCTCATGCCCCATTTTATAGGCAGAGAAGGCGGAGGAGGTGCGAAATCATTCTGCAAAAATAGCCGCCACACTCAACCAACCCGGCCTCCTCCCCGTCGGTAACGGCTTAGGGCCGCCCCTCTGCACCACTCCATGGTGCCTGGCTTTCTAATACGGCACTCATTTCCATGCCCTCCATTGCCGCCACCAACCCTGGGCGATGCATGTGGGACATGCGGCGGAAGCACTTAAGTCGGGGAGGACGGTGAAGGAGCCGTTACCACCGCGTGAACGTGGGGGCTGGGGTGCTCCGCAGATAATGGCGTGTTATTCCCCCACCAACATTGGCGTTACGCAACGCATGGAGGAAGCGGAAACCGGCCCAAGCTCAAGTTAATGAAGAAGCAAAGGAAGCACTCACCCTTGCCTGTGCGCTGGTTAGAGCCTACCCGGCAACACCCAACGGTTCGATCGTGCCAAGCTTGGGGGCTTCTGTTTGTGCAACCGACCTTGGGACCATTGCTCCAAACTGTGCACGGGCTCAAGGGCAAGTTTACAGCACCAAGCACTGGATCAAGACACGAAGAGATCAGCTCCTTGATGAATCAGGAGGCTAGTCAAGGAGATCAAGATAACCAAGATGCGAGACACCACCAGAAGGAAAACAATTCTTGCCGGGCATGCGAGCCTGGCGGGGAGCCGGATTCCCCCGGCAGCATGTCACCAAGATCGCCCCAGCAGGCTTGCCGGGGCACGCGGAGGTAAAACCCCACCTCACAGCAACGCCCATTGCCAATTATTGCGGTGTCAAGCTCCAAGGTGTCTTAGTGGCCACCTCTGGATACATGGCAGCCATTTCCTACCACCAGAACCACCAAATGACACCCGTCCAGAGACGTGTCAGGCTAACAGGAATGCAACTGGCAAAATGAGCCCGATAAGGCTTGTCTGGTGAGCTGTGATGTGACATTAAGCGGTGCATTTAATGCACTCTATTAGCTGCAGAGTTAGGTATGATAGCACTGTTTTCTATCTAATCAACTTGGAAAGACTGGTTTGCCACTGTTGTGACCCCTTAACCTATAAAAGGAGGCCCATGGCAACCATAGAGAGGATTCGTCCATTCGAACCCGTACACACTCATACGCGCGACCACTCTCACCCCAAGGCGACCTTGCTGGGAAAGAGTGGTGCGCCCATTTCCCACCTTTCCACCATCAATCCACCAAAGCAGAAGTAGGGTTTTACGCCTCGTGGTGGCCCGAACCTAGGTAAAAACTGCTCGTGTGATCCCTGACGTGTTGCTCAGCGCTTCTCTGCTCTTTGTGCAACGTGCCCGTCCCATTGCCGAACCAAAAGGGACCTCCGTCCCATAGGTGGCCGTGGTTATCCCATGACAAGGCCCAAAGTCACATTGTGCTGAAATGTGGCCACCTTGATCACGGGCAGTTAGTGGGCCAGATGTCGCGGCGGACCATATGTGGCCCATGGGCTGCATGGGCCATTCCCAGGCCGAAAGACACACCGGGCTGAAATGGGCTCATGTCTTCATCAGGCCTCTAACAGGCCGAAATGTCACTGAGCCGTAATCGGGCCCAAATACTCGGCGAAACATTAACGGGCCAGATCTGGCTTTGGGCCGTAACTGGGCCATGTTTAAGCAGACCATTAGTGGGCTGGCCCAATAGCACCTGAGTAAATACTACGGGCCTTTAGCTAGGCCGACCTATTTAATATTTATGGGCCACTTTTAGGCTGGTCCACGTGTCAACATATCATAGGCGCATCTCGCCCATTGGATGAGTGACATATGTGCCAACGTGGAGCTAACTCGTGGTTTCGTCGGCCAATGCGAATTTTACACGTGGAAAATCGCCATTGGTCGTGGCTGTTAGCGAGTTATCAGATCCAAAACTGGACCGATAGCTTAACAGCGACCCGTTATGGTGGATGCCACATGTCAGTTACCCTTAACGAAAGCACTTCCATGATGCAGCATTTATCGTCTTGGAAGTGAACACTTTCGTGATGATAATTTTGGTATTGTCATGGAACACTTCTACGACAGCACAGGTTTGACTATCTTGATTCTGCCATAAAATCATCATGGATGTACATGCATGACAGAAAACGTGACCTACTGTGACAAACACGTATTATCACAAAAGTATTTTTTGTAGTGATGAAATTCGTGGATTATTTAAGCTTGCAGGTTTACCCAGAGATGAAGCTAAGAAGAAGGTTTTCCCTTTATATTTGAAGGAAAAAGCATTGGCATGGTATAGGCTATGCGATGATATTGGATCTTGAAATTGGAATCGCTTGAAATTGGAATTGCACCAAAAAAATTATCCTATGCATCTAGTTCATCATGATCGGAATTATATATATAATTTTTGGCCTCATGAAGGAGAAAGCATCGCTCTAGCTTGGGGGAGGCTTAAGTCAATGTTATATTCATGCCCCAATCATGAGCTCTCGAGAGAAATTATTATCCAGAACTTCTATGCTCGGCTTTCTCGTAATGATCAATCCATGCTTGTTACTTCTTGTGGCGGTTCTTTTATGAAGAAGACTATTAATTTCAAGTGGGATCTCTTAGAAAGAATTAAACGCAACTCTGAAGATTGGGAACTCGATGAAGGTAAAGAGTCAGGTATTAAGCTTAAGTTTGATTGTGTTAAATCTTTTATGAATACCGATGCTTTTCAAAAGTTTAGAACTAAGTATGGACTTGACTCTAAGATAGTAGCATCCTTTTGTGAATCTTTTGCTACTCATGTTGATCTCGCAAAAGAGAAGTTGTTTAAGTATCACCCCCTATTAAAGAAGAAATTAAAGAACCAGTAATTACTAAATAAGAAACTATCGTTTACAATGGTGATCTAGTTGTTCCTACTGCTTATATTGAGAAACCACCTTTTCCTGTTAAGATAAAGGAGCATGCTAAGGTTTCAACTGTGGTTCACAGAAGTAATATTAAAGCACCTAAACCCCCTGAGCAAATTAAAGTAGAACCTAGTGTTGATATGGTTAAAGAACTCTTGGTCGATAATGTTGATGGGTGTGTTATTTACTTCATTGGTGAAGCAGCAAGAATTGCTTAACCCGATGCAAAAGACAAACATAGACCTCTTATAGGCATATATGTTGTCTTAGTTAAAATAGGAGATCATTGTTATCATGGTTTATGTGATATAGGTGCTAGCATAAGTGCTATTCCTTTTACTCTCTATCAAGAAATTATGAATGAAATAGCACCCGCTAAAATAGAAGACATAGATGTTACTATTAAACTTGCCAATAGAGACACCATTACACCACTTCTGATTGTTAGAGATGTTGAAGTCTTGTGTGGGAAAACAAAATATCCTACTGATTTTATAGTCCTTGGTTCCCCACAAGATGACTTTTGCCCCATTATATTTGGTAGACCTTTCTTGAACACCGTCAATGCTACTATAGATTGCAATAAACAAATTGTCGATGTTAGCTTTGGTGATGACTCTCATGAGTTTAATTTTTCTAAGTTTAGTAGAAAACCTCATAAAAAGAATTGCCTAGTAAAGATGAAATAATTAGTCTTGCTTCTGTTGTTGTACCTCCTACTAATCCTTTAGAGCAATATTTGCTAGACCATGAAAATGACTTGCATATGCATGAAAGAAATGAAATAGATAGAATTTTCTTTGAACAACAAACTCTGCTTAAGCACAACTTACCTATTGAAACTTTAGGTGTTCCTCCTCCACCTAAAGGTGACCCTGTGTTTGAATTAAAGCAATTGCCTGACACTTTGTAATATGCTTATCTTGATGATAAAAAGATATATCATGTTATTATTAGTGTTAACCTTTCAGAAAATGAAGAGGAAAGATTATTGAAAATTCCGAGGAAGCACCGAGCTGCTATTGGATATACTCCTGATGATCTTAAGGGCATTAGTCCCACTCTATGTCAGCACATGATTAATATGGAACCTGATGCTAAACCCATTGTTGATCACCAACATCGTTTAAATCCGAAGATGAAATAACTGGTAAGAGCTGAAATATTAAAGCTTCTGGAAGCAGGTATAATCTATCCCATACCTAATAGTAGATGGGTAAGTCTTGTTCATTGTGTCCCTAAGAAAGGAGGTATTATTGTTGTTCCTAATGAAAAAAATGAACTTATCCCACAAAGAATTGTTACAGGCTATAGAATGGTAATTGATTTTAGAAAATTAAATAAAGCAACTAGAAAAGATCATTACCCTCTGCCTTTTATTGATCAAATGTTAGAGAGATTATCTAAGCACACACACTTTTGTTTTCTCGATGGATACTCTGGTTTTTCTCAAATACCTATCTCACAACCTAATCAAGAAAAGACCACTTTTACTTGTCCTTTTGGAACTTATGCTTATAGATGTATGCCTTTTGTTTTATGCAATGCACCTGCTACCTTTCAAAGATGTATGACAGCTATATTCTCTGATTTTTATGAAAAGATTGTTGAGGTTTTAATGGATGGTTTTCTTTTGATGAGAAGTCCTTTGATGATTGTTTAAGCAATCTTGACCGAGTTTTGCAGATCTGTGAGAAAACTAACCTTGTCTTGAATTGGGAGAAGTGCCACTTTATGGTTAATGAAGGAATTGCCTTGGGCCATAAAATTTCTGAAAGAGGTATTGAGGTGGACAAAGCTAAGGTTGATGTAATTGAGGAAATGCCATGTCTTAAAGATATTAAAGGTATTTGTAGTTTCCTTGGTCATGCTAGTTTCTATAGGAGATTTATAAAAGACTTCTCTAGAATTTCTAGGCCTCTTACAAATCTTTTAGAAAAGGATATTCCATTTGTTTCCGATGATGATTGTGTAGAAGCCTTTGAAACAATCTTGGACCTCTTACTGTTAAAGCTCTCCGGCAAATCATCCGCAGGCAGAACATATCCCGGAAAGGTGGGCTTTCCGGGTCCCTTACCGGGGCTCTGAACAGTTTCCTTCTTTATCTTGCTCTCCTTGGCGGGACCAGCGATCTTTGTGGCCTCTGTCGCAACTGCATCCCTATACATCTTATATACGCAAATGATTGCGTCCTTCTCGTCTGATGGAATGGATAGGACTCCCATGGGCCCTAGCATCTACAAGATGTTATAGGCATAGTGGGATGCTGCCATGAATTTAACCAGAGCCGGTCGTCCAAGGATTCCATTGTACGGCAGGGGGAGGTCGACGACAACAACCACAACCTTCTTTGTCTTGTAGTTCAATTCTCCCCCAAACGTCACCGGCAACGTAATCTTTCACTTGGGACGGCTCCTGCCGGGATTAACTCCTTGAAACCTACCGGTAACCTCATGCTCTTCCTATGATATCTGGAGTTTGCTGATAACCTTTGGGGAAATCAGATTCAACCCGGCCCCGCCATCAACCAATATCTTTGTCACTTTGAGGTTGCGAATTGTTGGTGAGATCAACAAAGTCAAGCACCCTACCGCTAGTGTGGCCAGGGGTTTCCTCCTCGTCAAAGATGATGGGCGTGTGGGACTACTTGAGCAGCTTCCGAAACTCCACTGCCGGCTCCATGGCATTGACTTCACGTGCCCATGATAACCCACAAGTGTAGGGGATCGTTTGTAGCCTTTTACGATAAGTAAGAGTGTCGAACCCAACGAGGAGCTAAAGGTAGAACAAATATTCCCTCAAGTTCTATCGACCACCGGTACAACTCTACGCACACTTGACGTTTGCTTTACCTAGAACAGGAATGCAACTAGGAGTACTTTGTGGTAACTTGAAATAAGTTCCAAGACAATAGGGGTAGTGTAGTAGCAAGCTTTTTGTAACACAAGAGAATGATTTCTCCATAGGCCATCAACTACGTTACTAGATTGATAGCAAGTTTATATGTGGGAGAGGCCACAGCTAGCATGTCGTCCCTTACTTGGAATTATATGCACTTATGATTGGAACTCTAGAAAGCATCCGCAACTACTATAGTTCATTAAGGTAAAACCCAATTGTCGGTGTCAAAACCGGCGGATCTCGGGTAGGGGGTCCCGAACTGTGCGTCTAGGCCGAATGGTAACAAGAGGCAGGGGACACGATGTTTTACCCAGGTTTGGGCCCTCTTGATGGAGGTAAAACCCTACGTCCTGCTTGATTAATATTGATGATATGGGTAGTACAAGAGTAGATCTACCACGAGATCAGAGAGGCTAAACCCTAGAAGCTAGCCTATGGTATGATTGTATGTTATGGTTGTTGTCCTACAAACTAAAACCCTTCGGTTTATATAGACACCGGAGAGGGTTAGGGTTACACAAGGTCGGTTACAAAGGAGGAGATATCCATATCCGTATTGCCTAGCTTGCCTTCCACGCCAAGTAGAGTCCCATCTGGACACGAGACGAAGTCTTCAATCTTGTATCTTCATAGTCTAACAGTCCGGCCAATGGAGATAGTCCGGCTGTCCGGAGACCCCCTAATCCAGGACACCATCAGTAGTCCCTGAACTAGGCTTCAATGACGATGAGTCCGGCGCAGTATTGTCTTCGGCATTGCAAGGCGGGTTCCTTCTCTGAATACATCACAGAAGAACTTGGAAACGAGGATAGTGTCCGACCCTGCAAAATAAGTTCCACATTCCGCCGTAGAGAGAATAATATTTTTGCAAATCCAATTTGCTGACTTGTTTTGGCAGCATGACATTGTGTCATGGCCAGGCGATTATTCGAACCGTTTTTCTTCAACCAGCTCCACACATAACGCGAGGCGGTTTCTTGACACGTCTTGCCAAAGCGGAGATCGTGTTCCCCTAATTACGGGATTCTCATTAATGCGGTCATGGGTAACCCAACCGTGTCTAGGACTCCTAGATTATAGGCAAGTCCTAAATGGCTACGGAGAGGACGCTTGATATTCACCCTCTTTATAAAGGGACAAGGTTTTCGCTTTTTCCCTCTCATGCTCAATCGAACCCTTCCCTCGCCTCGAGTTCTAACACCCAAAGCCCAGGTTAGGTGCTCTGGATCTTCAATCATGTCCGAATCTAGCCTTCAAGGCCGATGGATGCCCTCCTCCGTTACGGAAGAGGACATTAAGAAGTTGAGGGAGGCTAGATACCTGACCGCCGAGGTTTCGCATCGGCTGCCTGCTCGAGGGCAGATCGTCCCTACTCCCGAACCCAACGAGAACGTCGTGTTCGTCTCCCACTTCCTCCGAGGTCTAGGCCTTACTCTGGATCCCTTCGTCAGGGGTTTGATGTTCTATTACGGGCTAGATTTCCACAATCTAGCTCCGGACTCCTTCCTCCACATCTCGACATTTATTTCGTGTGTGAGGCCTTCCTCCGCGTTACCCCTCACTTCGGCCTGTGGCTCAAGACCTTTGAAGTAAAGCCGAAGATGATCGAGGGGCAACATGCAGCGTGCGAAGGTGCCTCAATAGGCAAGATGGCAGGAGCTCCATGGCCGAAAGGTTCCTTTCCAGAAGTGTCCGAATTATGGCAACGGGAGTGGTTTTACATCACGGCTCCCAGAAGTGCCAAGTGGGTGGCTGCCCCCGCTTTCCGCTCGGGCCCCCACCACAACTGATGTCAAGGATTAGCAGAGGTCTGAGCTGGGGTCCAGCCAAGGACGTGTCGATACTGCAAAGCCGCATCCGAGATCTCTTCGAGGGAGATTTTAATTTGGTTGCGGTAATACAAGTTATGCTGGTTCGTCAAGTCCAGCCTTGCAAACGCCGGCCCCTTCGCTTGTGGGAGTTCAACCCAGAGGGACCGCGTGCCATTCAAAGTTTCCTCAGCCTGACGCACGAGGAGATGTACAAGTCATTCTTTGGACCTCAAGTAGAGTGTCCGGATATTACCAAGGACGTGGGCCTGAGCAGTAACCGCACCGCCGAACAAGTAAGAAATCCTTTGGCCAAACACACTATCTTTTAGTTGTCACAAAGTTATTTCTGAGAGTTCGCTTTTTGACCAGGACTGGCTAACAAAGGCGAAGATGATTCGGTGTTTGGCCCCCCTCCCTGAGGGTTTGGAAAATCCGGTATTGGAAAAGATGCTCGAGGTCACACCTTGCCTGGAGCCCTTGAAGGAAGATACCGGGGGGGATAATACGGGCGGACGCGGGCCCCCATCACTGCCCGTTCCAACCGAGGGAATGAGCGTCACCATGAAGGAGGACAACCGGGGGAGGAAAAGGACTGCTTCCGAGGATCCGAAAGCCGGAGCCTCCAAACGGGAGAAGAAGTCTCCCATAGAGGGTCCTTCCTCGGGGGTCCGAGTGTTAGAATGCTCGGTTAAAGAGGCATGGTTGTGAAGTCTCGGGAGCGACAAAGGCACGTACGTGTGTTTTCTCATGGCACGGGTGTGCACTCTATGGATGCACAAACGTGTGGCTGCAGAGGCATGGGTCCGAGTGTTAGAATGCTCGGTTAAAGAGGCATGGTTGTGAAGTCTTGGGAGCGACAAAGGCACGTTGGTTCAGTCATGGAAGGCAGAAAAGGTGAATCCACAATAGGTATGTACATGTGTTTTCTTAAGTCACGGGTGTGCACTCTCTGGATGCACAAACTTGTGGCGGCAGAGGCATGGGTCCGACTACTTGGTTACAGAACCAAGGTTGTGAAGTGAGGTGGGTGTGGCACGACAGGCCTCATAGGAGTCACAGAAAGTGTCATGCGAGGCACGTGGTTGTACGCACATGAGGCAGGGCTTAGAATGTACAGGAGGCACGAATTTTGGTACAGGGGGCACTGAAGTAAAAACAGTGATGTGACGGACACGAGGCACTTAACTTGAAAATAGTTACAATCAAGAGACAACAGGCAGAGAAAATCTGGTGTAATTACCAAGTTTGAGCTCTCAGTATGCTCGAAGTATTTGGATCGTTTGAGGTATTATAGTTAGTGAAGTGGCGGGTGTAGTACTTTTAAGCGCATTTCGTGTGGTGAAAATTCCGCAGCGGGGAGCAGTAGCGTTTCTATTAAATGTCGTGTGTACGGTACTTCAATTTTTGAGACAAGTTGATTTTGGATAGTGCAAAACTCTGTTTTTTGGGGTAGATAGGGTTGTTGTCCCTGGAGAATGGAATGTAATGGGATAGATTGTTATTTACATTCGATTGCTTGTGTTCGGCTTCTCGCTTCCATCGGTCGATTCTGTCTATTCGTTTTTTTGTTGTGATCTCCGCCGGCGGTGTTGAAGTCCTTGCTTCGTCGTCGTCGGGTGGGTACTTTGTGTTGTTGGGCGCATCGTTTGACGGTGTGTATCTCGAAGTGGGAGGGTGGTTGGCGAAGCGTGGTGGCGGTTGTTTTGTGAGGGGAACTCTACTTGGAATTGGTGTAATGAACCTATGAGGAGATCTTGTGTGAGTGAGGAATGTTTCGAGATTTTGCTGTGGAAGAGAGGAAGGAAGAGAGTAGTGGAGGTGGGATAAATGGAAATGATGGAACCGTATGTAATCTTCGACGGTCTGATTTTAGTATCAAGATTCGTGTCGCCTGGGTTTTTTCGCTATAGTATCTTAGTAGACATGTGAGGCACGGAACATCAGGCTCTACAGGCACCGACGTTGGAATTTTAGAGGCACTGGTATCAACTCTGTGGATGCACAAATATGTCGTGGCAGGGGCATGCATCTGAAGACTTCCTCATAGAGTCACGGTTGTGAAGTCTTTAGAGTTACGAGCGTGTGTCGCCACGGGCACGTGAGAGTGATGCGTCAGGAAGTTTGGTACTAGAGGCATCGGTGCAAATAGTACTCAGAGAGTATGGGTTGTGGGTCCACATGTGTGAAGTCTGTGCAACATTGGTCGTGTGGTAGTAGTGGCGTGCGCCAGGAAAGGTGCGAGCAATAACATTTGTTACGTGCTTAATCGGACGATTTGACGGTTGCTTTTTCCCGCCAACCGCGAGCATTGCCACTCGGCGGTTGCCTCGACGCACAGCAACGACGAGCGCATGTCTTCCGCCCTCTCTACCACGACGAGGCCGCGTCCAACCGCCTCCTCCACGACCCAAACCTTGGTAGAAAAGGGTAACTGCGCTTCCATAGCCACTCAATTCCGAAAACACTATTGCCGTTCCATCTCAACTAGCATCTCCTCACAATCTCTGTGTGAAGGCGGCCATCGCTGGAGGAGCATAATGGCGGAGGAACCATCTGCCAAGCGTCCCCGTGGTGAGACGTTCGACCAGAGCACGGAGGTCAATGATGTTCAGGTCCCCGGTCAGAAGCAACACTACAAAGTGCACCTCAAGGAGGTTGACATCCACGGCAAGGAAAAGCTGGATGTCGTATGCACCAGCAATCCTGAGGAAGCCGACAAGATGATCAGCAGGATCCTGAAGAGGCTCTACGGCTTGTACCCTCAATACATCAGTGTTGATGTCGAGTATACCAGGGAGGACCAACCTCCGCAGAGGGTAGCGGTTCTACAGTTATGCATGGAGGAACTCTGTTTGGTATATCACATCACCGTGGCAACAAAATGGTGAACCATCCTACAGTTTCAACCTCTCCGTGCTTCTGTTTAATTATTTTTTCACCCGGAAATTTGATTAGATTGGTTTATTGAGTTGATGTATCAGTGAAGTTTCTGAAGTAGATGCAGCACAATAGATTTTGAACTTGACTCACCAGATTAGTGTTGGGGAACGTAGTAATTTCAAAAAAATTTCCTACGCACACGCTAGATCATGGTGATGCATAGCAACAAGAGGGGAGAGTGTGATCTACGTACCCTTGTAGATCGACAACGGAAGCGTTTGGTTGATGTAGTCGTACGTCTCCACGGCCCGACCGATCAAGCACCGAAACTACGGCACCTCCGAGTTCTAGCACACGTTCAGCTCGATGACGATCCCCGGACTCCGATCCAGCAAAGTGTCGGGGAAGAGTTCCGTCAGCACGACGGCATGGTGACGATCTTGATGTACTACCGTCGCAGGGCTTCGGCTAAGCACCGCTACAATATTATCGAGGACTATGGTGGAAGGGGGCGCCGCACACGGCTAAGAATATGATCACGTGGATCAACTTGTGTGTCTCTGGGGTGCCCCTGCCTCCGTATATAAAGGTTCAAGAGGGGGAGGCCGGCCGGCCATCATAGGGCGCGCCAGGAGGAGTCCTACTCCCTCCGGGATTAGGACTTCTCCCCCAATCCTAGTTAGAATAGGATTCGCGAGGTGGAAAAGAGAGAGAGAGAGAGAAGGAGGGGGGCGACGGCCCCCTCTCTCCTTGTCCTATTCGGACTGGGGGGGGGGGCGCGGCCCAGCCCTGGCCACCTCTTCTCTTCTTCCACTAAGGCCCACTAAGGCCCATATAGCTCCCGGGGGGTTCCGGTAACCTCCCGGTACTCCGGTAAAATCCCGATTTCACCGGGAACACTTCCGATATCCAAACATAGGCTTCCAATATATCAATCTTTATGTCTCGACCATTTCGAGACTCCTCGTCATGTCCGTGATCTCATCCGGGACTCCGAACAACCTTCGGTGCATCAAAACGTATAAACTCATAATATAACTGTCATCGAAACCTTAAGCGTGCGGACCCTACGGGTTCGAGAACAATGTAGACATGACCAAGATACGTCTCCGGTCAATAACCAATAGCGGGACTTGGATGCCCATATTGTCTCCTACATATTCTACGAAGATCTTTATCGGTCAGACCACATAACAACATACGTTGTTCCCTTTGTCATCGGTATGTTACTTGCCCGAGATTCGATCGTCGGTATCCAATACCTAGTTCAATCTCGTTACCGACAAGTCTCTTTACTCGTTCCGTAATACATCATCCCGCAACTAACTCATTAGTTGCAATGCTTGCAAGTCTTAAGTGATGTGCATTACCGAGAGGGCCCTGAGATACCTCTCCGACGATCGGAGTGACAAATCCTAATCTCGAAATACGTCAACCCAACATGTACCTTTGGAGACACCTGTAGAGCACCTTTATAATCACCCAGTTACGTTGTGACGTTTGGTTGCACACAAAGTGTTCCTCCGGCACACGGGAGTTACATAATCTCATAGTCATAGGAACATGTATAAGTCATGAAGAAAGCAATAGCAACATAGTAAATGATTGGGTGCTAAGCTAATGGAATGGGTCATGTCAATCAGATCACTCAACTAATGATGTGATCCCGTTAATCAAATGACAACTCTTTGTCCATGGTTAGGAAACATAACCATCTTTGATTAACGAGCTAGTCAAGTAGAGGCATACTAGTGACACTCTGTTTGTCTATGTATTCACACATGTATTATGTTTCCGTTTAATACAATTCTAGCATGAATAATAAACTTTTATCATGATATAAGGAAATAAATAATAACTTTATTATTGCCTCTAGGGCATATTTCCTTCACTCTCCCACTTGCACTAGAGTCAATAATCTAGATTACACAGTGATGATTCTAACACCCATGGAGCTTTGGTGCTGATCATGTTTTGCCCGTGGAAGAGGCTTAGTCAACGGGTCTGCTACATTCAGCTCCATATGTATCTTACAAATCTCTATGTCTCCCACCTGGACTAGATCCCGGATGGAATTGAAGCGTCTTTTGATGTGCTTGGTTCTTTTGTGAAACCTGGATTCCTTTGCCAAGGCAATTGCACCAGTATTGTCACAAAAGATTTTCATTGGACCCGATGCACTAGGTATGACACCTAGATCGGATATGAACTCCTTCATCCAGACTCCTTCGTTTGCTGCTTCCGAAGCAGCTATGTACTCCGCTTCACATGTAGATCCCGCCACGAGCCTCAATATTCATTGGACCACATACATCTATATGTATGATTTCCAACAAATCTGTTGCTCTCTCCATAGTACCGGAGAACGGTGTTTTAGTCATATTGCCCATGAGGCACGGTTCGCATGTACCAAGTGATTCATAATCAAGTGGTTCCAAAAGTCCATCAGTATGGAGTTTCTTCATGCGCTTTACACCGATATGACCTAAACGGCAGTGCCACAAATAAGTTGCACCATCATTATCAACTCTGCATCTTTTGGCTTCAACATTATGAATATGTGTATCACTACTATCGAGATTCAATAAGAATAGACCACTCTTCAAGGGTGCATGACCATAAAGATATTACTCATATAAATTGAACAACCATTATTCTCTGATTTAAATGAATAACCGTCTCGCATTAAACAAGATCCAGATATAATGTTCATGCTCAACGCTGGCACCAAATAACAATTATTTAGGTCTAATACTAATCCTGAAGGTAGATGTAGAGGTACCGTGCCGACCGCGATCACATCGACTTTGGAACCGTTTCCCACTCGCATCGTCACCTCGTCCTTAGCCAATCTTCGCTTAATCCGTAGTCCCTGTTTCGAGTTGCAAATATTAGCAACAGAACCAGTATCAAATACCCAGGTGCTACTACGAGCATTAGTAAGGTACACATCAATAACATGTATATCACATATACCTTTGTTCACCTTGCCATCCTTCTTATCCGCCAAATACTTGGGGCAGTTCCGCTTCCAGTGACTAGTCTGCCTGCAGTAGAAGCACTTAGTTTCAGGCTTAGGTCCAGACTTGGGTTTCCTCTCTTGAACAGCAACTTGCTTGTTGTTCTTCTTGAAGTTCCCCTTCTTCTTCCCTTTGCCCTTTTTCTTGAAACTAGTGGTCTTGTTAACCATCAACACTTGATGCTCCTTTTTGATTTCTACCTCCGCAGCTTTCAGCATTGCGAAGAGCTCGGGAATAGTCTTATTCATCCCTTGCATATTATAGTTCATCATGAAGCTCTTGTAGCTTGGTGGCAGTGATTGGAGAATTCTATCAATGACGCAATCATCTGGAAGATTAACTCCCATCTGAATCAAGTGATTATTATACCCAGACATTTTGAGTATATGCTCACTGACAGAACTGTTCTCCTCCATCTTGCAGCTATAGAACTTATTGGAGACTTCATATCTCTCAATTCAGGCATTTGCTTGAAATATTAACTTCAACTCCTGGAACATCTCATATGCTCCATGATGTTCAAAACGTCGTTGAAGTCCCGATTCTAAGCCGTAAAGCATGGCACACTGAACTATCGAGTAGTCATCAGCTTTGCTCTGCCAGACGTTCATAACATCTGGTGTTGCTCCAGCAGCAGGCCTGGCACCCAGCGGTGCTTCCAGGATGTAATTCTTCTGTGCAGCAATGAGGATAATCCTCAAGTTATGGACCCAGTCCGTGTAATTGCTACCATCATCTTTCAACTTTGCTTTCTCAAGGAACGCATTAAAATTCAACGGAACAATAGCACGGGCCATCTATCTACAATCAAACATACATAAGCAAGATACTATCAGGTACTAAGTTCATGATAAATTTAAGTTCAATTAATCAAATTACTTAAAGAACTCCCACTTAGATAGACATCCCTCTAATCCTTTAAGTGATCACGTGATCCAAATCAACTAAACCATGTCCGATCATCACGTGAGATGGAGTAGTTTCATTGGTGAACATCACTATGTTGATCATATCTACTATATGATTCACGCTCGACCTTTCGGTCTTCGTGTTCCGAGGCCATATCTGCATATGCTTGGCTCGTCAAGTATAACCTTAGTATTCCACGTGTGCAACTGTTTTGCACCCGTTGTATTTGAACGTAGAGCCTATCACACCCGATCATCACGTGGTGTCTCAGCACGAAGAACTTTCGCAACGGTGCATACTCAGGGAGAACACTTCTTGATAATTTTAGTGAGAGATCATCTTATAATGCTACCGTCAAACAAAGCAAGATAAGATGCATAAAAGATAAACATCACATGTAATCAATATAAGTGATATGATATGGCCATCATCATCTTGTGCCTGTGATCTCCATCTCCGAAGCACCGTCATGATCACCATCGTCACCGGCGCGACACCTTGATCTCCATCGTAGCATCGTTGTCATCTCGCCAATCTTATGCTTCCACGACTATCGCTACTGCTTAGTGATAAAGTAAAGATTTACAGCGCGATTGCATTGCATACAATAAAGCGACAACCATATGGCTCCTGCCAGTTGCCGATAACTCGGTTATAAAACATGATCATCTCATACAATAAAATTTAGCATCATGTCTTGACCATATCACATCACAACATGCCCTGCAAAAACAAGTTAGACGTCCTCTACTTTGTTGTTGCAAGTTTTACGTGGCTGCTACGGGCTTAAGCAAGAAACAATCTTACCTACGCATCAAAACCACAACGATAGTTTGTCAAGTTGGTGCTGTTTTAACCTTCGCAAGGACCGGGCGTAGCCACACTTGGTTCAACTAAAGTTGGAGAAACTGTCACCCGCAAGCCACCTATGTGCAAAGTACGTCGGGAGAACCGGTCTCGCGTAAGCGTACGCGTAATGTCGGTCCGGGCCGCTTCGTCCAACAATACCGCCTAACCAAAGTATGACATGTTGGTAAGTATATGACTTATATCGCCCACAACTCACTTGTGTTCTACTCGTGCATATAACATCAACACATAAAACCTAGGCTCTGATACCACTATTGGGGAACGTAGTAATTTCAAAAAAAATTCCTACGCACACGCAAGATCATGGTGATGCATAGCAACGAGAGGGGAGGTGTGATCTATGTACCCTTGTAGATCGACAACGGAAGCGTTTGGTTGATGTAGTCGTACGTTTGCACGGCCCGACCGATCAAGCACCGAAACTACGGCACCTCCGAGTTCTAGCACACGTTCAGCTCGATGACGATCCTCGGACTCTGATCCAGCAAAGTGTCGGGGAAGAGTTCCGTCAGCACGACGGCGTGGTGACGATCTTGATGTACTACCATCGCAGGGCTTCGCCTAAGCACCGCTACAATATTATCGAGGACTATGGTGGAAGGGGGCACCGCACACGGCTAAGAATATGATCACGTGGATCAACTTGTGTGTCTCTGGGGTGCCCCTGCCTCCGTATATAAAGGTTCAAGAGGGGGAGGCCGGCCGGCCATCATAGGGCACGCCAGAAGGAGTCCTACTCCCTCCGGGAGTAGGACTTCTCCCCCAATCCTAGTTGGAATAGGATTCGCGAGGTGGAAAAGAGAGAGAGAGAGAAGGAGGGGGCGCCGGCCCCCTCTCTCCTTGTCCTATTCGGACTAGGGGGGAGGGGCGCGCGGCCCAGCCCTGGCCGCCTCTTCTCTTCTTCCACTAAGGCCCACTAAGGCCCATATAGCTCCCGGGGGGTTCCGGTAACCTCCCGATACTTCAGTAAAATCCCGATTTCACCCAGAACACTTCTGATATCCAAACATAGGCTTCCAATATATCAATCTTTATGTCTCGACCATTTCGAGACTGCTCGTCATGTCCGTGATCTCATCCGGGACTCCGAAAAACCTTCAGTGCATCAAATCGTATAAACTCATAATATAACTGTCATTGAAACCTTAAACGTGCGGACCCTACGGGTTCGAGAACAATGTAGACATGACCGAGATACGTCTCAGGTAAATAACCAATAGCGGGACCTGGATGCCCATATTGGCTCCTACATATTCTACGAAGATCTTTATCGGTCAGACCGCATAACAACATACGTTGTTCCCTTTGTCATCGGTATGTTACTTGCCCGAGATTCGATCGTCGGTATCCAATACCTAGTTCAATCTCATTACCGGCAAGTCTCTTTACTCGTTCCGTAATACATCATCCCACAACTAACTCATTAGTTGCAATGCTTGCAAGGCTTAAGTGATGTGCATTACTGAGAGGGCCCTGAGATACCTCTCCGACGATCAGAGTGACAAATCCTAATCTCGAAATATGTCAACCCAACATGTACCTTTGGAGACACCTGTAGAGCACCTTTATAATCACCCAGTTACGTTGTGACCTTTGGTTGCACACAAAGTGTTCCTCTGGCACACGGGAGTTACATAATCTCATAGTCATAGGAACATGTATAAGTCATGAAGAAAGTAATAGCAACATACTAAACGATCGGGTGCTAAGCTAATGGAATGGGTCATGTCAATCAGATCATTCAACTAATGATGTGATCCCGTTAATCAAATGACAACTCTTTGTCCATGGTTAGGAAACATAACCATATTTGATTAACGAGCTAGTCAAGTAGAGGCATACTAGTGACACTCTGTTTGTCTATGTATTCACACATGTATTATGTTTCCGGTTAATACAATTCTAGCATGAATAATAAACTTTTATCATGATATAAGGAAATAAAAAATAACTTTATTATTGCCTCTAGGGCATATTTCCTTCAATCATTTCATGTATTTGATGCACTAGATTAATTTATGGGTATGATGTACGAGATTATTTTCTGAACTCGATGTTCTAGCGTACTTACTGTTCTAGTGTATTTTCTATATTTCATGTTCTAGTGTTGTTCAGTTTCTTGAATTGATGTGTTAACGTGGCTAAAAAGTGGATAGGTAATTGGTTCAAGTTTAAATTCCAAAAAATAAAAATAACATGTTATGCTTGTATTTTATTTCTGAACTTTGTGTAGCAGTTTCTGAAATGTTTTCGTCCATGAATTATATGTACTATATAAGCATGTACTTGATCGATACTTGATGAATCGACCTTAAATGTGCCATCACCCCTGCAGGCCCAAGAGCCTGCGCCCGTTCCTGAAGGAGGACAGGCTCTACACCTTTGTCGGCTTCAGTATTGAAGGTGACAAAGAGATGCTGCGAAGTTCTGGTTTGGAGATCAACCCCGACAAGTACGTCGACATCCAGCGCAAATGGAGAGTTCCTTTCAAGGGAAGAAAGAGGTACCACTCTTTGGTTGATGTTGCAGGTAGCGTGATCCACCCATTCTACAAACAGATGAAGGATAAGATTGATAGAGTTGAAGACCATAAACTGTGGGGGATCAGCCCACTGCCAAATTACCTCATTGAGTATGCATCGATAGATGCATACGCAACCTACGAGTCATGGAAGAGAATTGAAAACATCAGAGAAGGTCTAGAGAGTGAAAAAGAGGCATAGAAGAATTATGACGATCCTTACTACGTATACTAGTGACGATGAAAACATAGAAAACTGGTCGTGGAGTTGCTTGTGTTTATGCTTGTCCTTTCTATTGTATCAGGTTCGTAGTTTACTTCTGTTAGAACGAAGGACTTTGTAATGTCATCTGTATCAGGTTAAACAAGTTTCCTTATGTCAAGTTGTAGTTTGTTTATGTGATTGAGCAAGTTATTTAGCTTGCTAAGTACTATGTTTATTCAGCAATCATATGATTTTGAAGTAGTAATGTTGCTTTTTACTCTAAAAACAACAAAATGCAAAGCAGTCTTTTTGCACTGAGTACACTTTAGTTGTCCACACAAGCGCATCTTCTAGAGGAGTGGCAGGATTGGTATGGGCCGGAATACACAGTTAGAGAGGCACAGGTTTGCAGTCTTTAGAGTCACCGACGTGTGTTACTACAGGGGCCGGAGGCACGTGGACGGGGTAGCAGAGTAGAGCTCCTAATACATAGTTACAGGGTCACGATTTGGAAGTGAGTCAAGGTTGTGCGATGTCATGGGGCATGTAAGAGTCATGGCAAGTGTCATGTGAGAGAGGCACCTAGATCCAGGTACGCAAGGCACGGGATTGCGACTTCTCGATGCACGGGTCAATGTTGTGGGTGCACAATAGTGTGGTCTGAGAGGCATGTGTTGGAATGCTCGGTTAGAGATGCACTGTTCTGACGTTTGTGAAGAGACATGGGCGTGGTACCGTGACCATGTAAGAGTCTCGTGGCGTGACACGTTAGGCATGTAGATGCAGTTACGGAAGGCACGGAGGTGAAGACCCAAGAGGCATGGAAGTGGGGTTTTTATTGTTGCGAAAATTCAAAAGTGTGCTACCATAGGCATGCTTCCGAATACGAATTTAGGGAGTCACGGTTGTGAAGCCTCTAGAGAGTCACGCGTGTCTGGCATCACGGGCATGGAGTGGTGTGGGCCTTTGAGAGGCATTACTGGCTCTTAACCCTCTGGATGCATGGTGGTGTGGTCGGAGAGGCTTGCTTGCTAATACTGAGGTAGGAAGGCACCATTGTGGATGCACAGGTGTGAGGTCTCTAACGGCACGAGTCGGTGGGACCACATGCATTTGTTTGAATACTCATTTAGAGAGTCATGTTTGTACTCACGCCAGACTCATTCTGTAGGTTGGTGGCGTTCGGCAGCACACGGTTTCAAAAAGGGGGAATGTTTGTGAAATATCAAAGTCACCGGTGGTCACGCGTGAGTAGTATGTAGAGTCATGGCGTGTCGACTTGACGCACGTATGTCTAGGGACGGACTTGGGTGGTTTATGGGGCATGGTCATCAACCGCCTGGATTGATAGTTGGGGCATGGGCACCGGCTTGTGTTCGAATGCTTGGTTACTGAAGAATCAAGGAACTACATCAATAAAAATAGTTTCTTGCTTCATTATTACAGTACGATGTGCGGTTAAACCGTCTTCTGGTGTTTCGATGGAGCTAGGCTCGTTCGCTTATCAACAACTTTTTATTGCGTGATGTCGTCGTAGATCTTTCTAATCTCATCGCCCATTTCGCTGGGTTCGATTGTATTCTGATCGCTAAATACTAGCTTGCACAGTTGTTGTGCTTTCCATTGTTCCGTGCCATCCTATAAAAAGGTCGGGGAAAAAAAGGAGAAAAAACACATCAGTATTAGGTCATGCAGTTGTATGATACCTAGAAGATTTATTGCGAGTTTTAAGCGAAAACTTACATCGAAATTATCAATCTCTTCGACGAAGTGGTTGCCATCAAAGAGATGCGCAAACCTTAGAACAGCAAACGGGTTTTCACCTTTGTTCACCTTTGGAACGCCCTGTAAAACTTCAACACCCCATCTTGTATTTTCCTTTTTGAATTTTTCACCCAGTAATATTTCGTATACTTCTTTAAACCTAGGAACCTAGGAATTGCATTTTGTTTTTGTTTTTAGAGATACATGTAGTGTAATTTGTAAAACTGAAAGATGGCGTTATTTACAATTCTTACCACTTTGTCTTTATGGTTGTGGTATTTGTGATGGTCCTTTTCTTTGATGGCTTCGTTGTTTTCCATGATAGCAATCTGCTTCATTAGTTTGCCATCATGCACGTGTTGATCACGTTGATTTTTCAGGTATTCTTGTCTTCTCAGTTCTTCAAGAGAGGTTTCTTCAGGTTCGATGATTTGAAGCTTCCTTTTATATCTGTCGAGCACCAATAGTGTGTATCGGTCTTCCTTTTCAAATGGCATGAATACCTGTGGTACAAAAGTTTTATTGTTAGAGGAGAGTTTAGAATATAGTATTCTGTTTTGAAATGCTTATTTTTATTTTGTTGTATGGAAAACACTATTACCATTTTTGTTGTTTTGAGCTTCTCTGATTGACATTTCTTAAGGAACAGAGGAACCAAGGCATCCTTTTCTCGTGTGAAATCAACTATGAAGTCCTTCATAGATTTTATTTTATCCTTTAAACCCAGAATATGCTGCAGGCAACAAATAAAAAACGATAAAAAACGAGTTAGAAAAAATAGATTGGTACCAAGAGATTAAACAATAGTTTGAAAAAGATGAGTTTATATGATCATTGTGATTTTTTTTTGAAATTTACCTCCGCAAAGCTTGGGCCTAATAATAGTCTATGTCTTTTATGTATAGTTTGGTTGCTGCTTTCCCATGCTTCTGCTAACTCATCGAGCACCTTCTTTTCCATTCCTTGAATATTTTTCTTGTTTGCAGGCCCAAATATTTCCTTTAGCTTTGATCCAGTAAAAGTTGTCTTTGGTTGATCTCTCGAGAATACTACTTTTCTGCTTACATTCAGGGCAGTAGAAGAAAATTTTGTTGAGAAAGTCATTAACCAAGTACTTCCTTTTGATAAACAGGAATTTAAGGTTCTTTGCAGTTACCTTTTGAATTCATCCTGCCATGTGTCACTCATGACTATGTTGTAGAGCTCGTTTGCCTTATCCACGTGTAGAAACGAATGCCGGTGTTGCGGGTATTTCTTGCTGCTCTCTGACTGATGCTGGTTTTTTACGTCTTGCTCTGTCAAAGCAAAAAAAATTATGGTTGTTGTTTCTAAAAGAAATATTTGAAGCTCTAGTAATGATGACTGATGGTAAAAATGAAAATAGTTATATTACCTCTCATGGGTGAAAAAAGGTTTGCAGTCTCTGGTTTGTAATCTTTGAGTTTTCCAGGAAGTTGATGGTCCTTTATTTGGTTGGTGAGGGAGTCCTGGATTAGGGGGTGTTCGGGTAGCCGGACTATACCTTCAGCCGGACTCCTGGACTATGAAGATACAAGATTGAAGACTTCGTCCCGTGTCCGGATGGGACTTTCCTTGGCGTGGAAGGCAAGCTTGGCGATGCGGATATTCAAGATCTCCTACCATTGTAACCGACTCTATGTAACCCTAACCCTATCCGGTGTCTATATAAACCGGAGGGTTGTAGTCCATAGGCAATCAACTCCATATACAACAATCATACCATAGGCTAGCTTCTAGGGTTTAGCCTCCTTGATCTCGTGGTAGATCTACTCTTGTACTACCCATATCATCAATATTAATCAACTAGGACGTAGGGTTTTACCTCCATCGAGAGGGCCCGAACCTGGGTAAAACATCGTGTTCCCTGCCTCCTGTTACCATCCGGCCTAGACGCACAGTTCGGGACCCCCTACCCGAGATCCGCCGGTTTTGACACCGACATTGGTGCTTTCATTGAGAGTTCCTCTGTGCCGTCGCAATCAGGAAGGATGCCTCCTCCCGTCTTTAGAGACGGCGCCGTTGCTAAGGGAGCCTTGGCTGTCGGCCAAACCCTCCGGCTAGGTGGTTTCCTCATGACCGCCTGTTCGGCTGTTGCGCCGACGGTGACCTCTCGAGTCATCAAAAGCAACCTACACGTCAGTTCGGAGCTCGTCGAGCAACTAGATCCAATGGAGCTCTCTTCTTTAAACGAGCTCTTGGATCGCATTGCCGCCCTGGGGGTCGCTACGGATTACGACCAGGTTGGGCTTAAACCCGATCTAAGAGAAATTAACTCTCCCCAAGTCACCCACCATGTTACCGTAGTAGAGATGCAGTGCGGCGACCCTTCATCTATTTTAAGGACTAGCTACGTCCGAATTCCCGACCCCTCCAAGCCGGATACCCGCGGAGGGGGAGAGGTAACTCCAGACCTGAGCTTTGGATCAGGCAACGGGCCAGATTCACTGGACAACATCCAAGAATCCGAACTTCAGAGTTCGGAAACTCTTCGGCCTCCGAATCTGGGATTGGGTGAGGTTTCAGATTCAACGACACCCGCCCACCCGATCATAAGCGATCTCTCCCAAATCAGGCAGAGGCCCGAGGAAACAGTACATCATTACTGGGCCAGATTCCTCCTGGTTATGAACAGGATAAAGGATTGCCGCGAGGAAGACGCAATCTCAATTTTCTGCAGTAATTGCACGGACAAGGGAATCCTTAACGCCGTAAGTCATCGTGATATCACACGCTTCGCTGACTTGGCGTCCATAGTACAAAAATACTGTGTGATGGAAAGCGCCTGGAAAACCGAAATAAATTTTTGGGATAATCCGGCCTTGAATAGTAATCCCGTCCGAACTAAGAGGGTGCATCATTACAGGACACCCGGGATAAACACCAAAAAGCCAAAACCCTCTACAGGGCATGGAACCGTACTGGAAAGATGGCTTGATGGACCCTGTAGAATTCACAGTACAGAGGACGCCACACCAACTCACAGCCTTAGAGCATGTTGGATACTCCGGCAGGTGGCCAAAATCGGCGAGGACCTCTTAATTCCGGAGGCCGCAGAAAGCCAGCCCAAGGACACCAGTACCGTTCTCACAGTCTTCGAGACTTTCGCATCAAACAATGTGCGAAAAAGAACACTCCGCAGCCTCACCGAAGTCTATCAAATTGCAACAATAAATCCATGGAGTGACACTGCCATTACCTTCAACACAAGTGATGAACCTAGATTCCGAACAGCCCGAGCACCAGCCGCATTGGTCCTCAGTCCCATAGTGGACGGCTTTCGCCTCACCAAGGTGCTCATGGATGGAGGCAGCGGACTGAACCTCATTTATGAGGAAACCCTTCAAAAAATGGAAATAGACTGGAACCGCGTCGAGCGAAGCAGCACAACCTTTAGAGGAATAATCCCCAATCGGGAAGCGCGCTGCATAGGAAAAATCACACTAGATGTGGTGTTCGGCACGCTGGATAATTACAGGTCTGAAGAAGTTACGTTTCAGGTGGCCCCGTTTAAAAGCGGATATCACGCTTTACTAGGGCAGGAAGCATTCACAATCTTCCAAGCAATACCCCATTACGGGTACATGAAGCTTAAGATGCCCGGGCCGAACGGAATTATCACTCTAGCTAGTGATCCGGACATAGCACTCCGCGCCGAAAACAAGACAGCCGCATTAGCCCTTGAGGCACTATCCGAAGCCTTAGCGGCCGAGGAACTGACTGCGCTGCGCTCCACGGTTAACAGGGATGATGTGATACTCGACAAGAGATCCAAATCCACATCCTTCAAGCCAGCTGACGAAATAGTCAAATTCCAGGTCCATCCAATGGACCCCAATAAAACAGCTTCCATCGGGGCACGACTGAACCCTGATGTAGACGCCGCATTACGAGAGTTCCTACGAGAGAACTGGGACATCTTCGCCTGGCACCCTTCAGACATGCCAGGGATCCCACGCAGGCTGGCCGAACACAGCTTAAATATCCAAAAAGGATTTAAACCTGTCAAACAAGCCCTTCGGCGTTTTTCCGAACCCAAGAGACAGGCTATGGGAGAGGAGCTAGCCAAGCTATTGGAAGCCGGATTCATTAGAGACATAAAACATCCGGACTGGCTAGCAAACCTGGTGATGGTACCAAAGAAGGACAAATCCTAGCGCCTGTGTGTCGATTTTAAAGACCTTAACAAGGCTTGCCCAAAGGATCCCTTCCCCCTCCCCCATATCGATCAAATTATCGATGCCACCGCAGGACACGATTCGTTGTGTTTCCTCGACGCATACTCCGGTTACCATCAAATCAAGATGGTAGAATCAGACCAAGCTACAACAGCATTCATCACACCATACGGCTCATTCTGCTTCAACACAATGCCCTTCGGGCTGAAAAACGCCGGCGCAACATATCAGCGCATGATCCAGACATGTCTGGCAAACCAGATCGGCAAAACAGTGGAGGCATACGTGGATGATGTGGTCGTCAAATCAAGACATGTCGAATCTCTAGTGGACGACTTGAGGCTTACATTCGATAACCTCCGAAAATATGACATCAAGCTCAACCCGGAAAAATGCGTCTTCGGCGTTCCAGACGGAAAGCTCTTGGGCTTCATTGTATCCGGTAGAGGAATTGAAGCAAATCCAGCCAAGATCCGAGCTTTGTCACAATTGGATGTCCCAAAGGACCTTAAACAAATACAAAAATTAACCGGATGTGTGGCGGCTTTAAGCCGCTTCATCTCCCGTTTGGGAGAAAAGGCACTACCCCTCTATCGCCTCCTTCGGCGCACCGAACACTTCAAATGGACGGATGCCGCCACGGCCGGACTTGATGAAATAAAAGCCATATTGGCAACAAACTCAGTCCTGGCCGTGCCAAACACAGGCGAACCAATGTTATTGTACATTGCAGCAACACACCAAGTTGTCAGCGCAGTGCTCGTAGTCAAGCGGGAAACGGATGGACACAAATTCCCCCTTCAAAGGCCGGTCTACTACGTGTCCACTGTCCTCACTCCATCCAAATCACGGTACCCACATTACCAAAAGATTGCATACGCGATATTCATGGCATCCCGGAAGCTACGACACTACTTTCAAGAGTGTTCCATAACAGTAGCCTCGGAAGTACCACTCAACGATATTATCAACAACCGCGATGCAATGGGCCAGATTGCAAAATGGGCCATCGAGCTTCTCCCGTTCGATATAACCTATAAGCCACGGCGAGCTATTAAATCGCAAGTTTTGGCCGACTTCGTCGCAGAATGGACGGAGGCCGAGCTCCCTAAAGAGTACGGCACATATTCAAACTGGATTATGCATTTCGACGGCTCCAAAATGTTGGCCGGACTGGGGGCTGGCGTCGTCCTGACGTCCCCCACAGGAGACACAGTCCAATATGTGCTCCAGATCATGTACACGGATTCCAACAATGCAGCCGAATATGAGGCCCTCCTACATGGTCTCCGGATAGCAGTATCCATGGGTATCCAGCGCCTAGAGGTACGCGGGGATTCAAACCTCGCGATATCCCAAATAAATGGAGACTTCGACGCCAAGGACCCAAAAATGGCAGCTTACCGCAACGCCGTCCTAAAAATGTCAGCTCGGTTCGAAGGGCTGGAGTTTCACCATATAGCCCGAGAAAACAATCAAGCAGCGGACGTCCTGGCACGCATCGGAGCAAAACGCGATGCAGTCCCCCCCAACATCTTTTTGGAAAGATTGTTCAAGCCATCCGTAGCATGGGAGGGGGAACCCGCAAATAACAGCCCGGACCCAGCCGCACCACTCGACGCCGAACAATCTGACACAATTGGAGGCTCTGCCAATGAAATTACACCTTCAGCCCACGTAATAATGGCGGTTATCGCCCCATGGACAGAACCATTCCTAGCCTACCTTACTAGGCAGGAACTCCCGGAGGACCAAAACGAGGCCCGCTGCATAGTGCGGCGATCTAAAGCCTATAGAGTCCATGAGGGAGAGCTTTATAAGAAAAGCACTACCGGAGTCCTTCAAAGGTGCATCTCCGAAGAGGAAGGGCGGAACCTTCTGGCTGAAATTCATGCCGGACTCGGTGGTCACCACGCCGCTGCTCGGTCCCTTGTTAGCAAGGCTTTCCGTACAGGCTTTTATTGGCCGACGGCCCGGGCAGACGCTCAGGACCTAGTCCAACGATGCGCTGGTTGCCAACTTTTTGCCAACCAAAGCCATATGCCACCCACCGCACTCCAAACTATACCCATCACCTGGCCTTTTGCGGTCTGGGGGCTTGACATGGTCGGACCCCTTAAAGGTGGGACCGATAGGAAAAAATACTTACTGGTCATGGTGGATAAATTCACCAAATGGATAGAAGCCAAGCCTGTTAAAACGGCCGAATCCGGACCTGTGATAGACTTCATATCCGGGGTTGTACACCGTTATGGCGTCCCCCACAGCATCATAACCGATAACGGTACAAACTTTACCGCCGACGAGGTAAAACTCTGGTGCAAAAACATGGGCATCAAGCTCGATTATGCTTCCGTCTATCACCCACAAACCAACGGCCAGGTCGAACATGCAAATGGTCTTATCATGAGCGGCATTAAACCCAGACTGGTGCGGTCCCTCAAGGAATCTAACACGCACTGGGTAGAGGAGCTCGACTCCGTGCTATGGGGGCTGCGGACCACGCCAAATCGCACCACCGGATACACACCATTTTTTATGGTGTACGGCGCAGAGGCAGTTCTGCCCTGCGACATAATTCATGACTCACCTAGAGTGCGCATGTACGAAGAAAGAGAAGCCGAGCTCGATCGGCAGGACAACTTGGACGCCTTGGAGGAGGAGCGTGACGTGGCAAAAGCCCGTTCCGCATTTTATCAACAGCAGGCCCGAAGATATCAAAGCAGAGAAGTACGGGCCAAAAATTACAATGTTGGCGAACTAGTTCTACGCCTGCCGGATAAGAAAAAGGACAAACTCAAGCCCAAGTGGGAAGGTCCATTCATAATCGACCAAGTCCTGACTGGTGGGGCGTACCGCCTGCGAGATGCGTCGGATAACCGACTCGAGCCGAACCCGTGGAACGCCACCCGTCTCCGAAGATTCTATGCCTAGCGCCGGACTCTGTGTTCGTCTCCTTCCTCTGTCCATTTTTTGCATTTTTCTGTCTTACATTTCTCTCCTTCCCCTCTTTTCTTTTATAGCCCTTAAAGGCTCATCTAGTGACGCGCCACTCGCGCTCATTAAACCTGGGGGCTTCTTTAACAGAAGCTTATTTATACGGGCTTCACGCCCAACACATGCGTCAAACTTCCGCATGTACCTTTTTCTTCACCATTATATGCATCGATATGACTTAAGTTTTGGCCAAGCTGGGTTGCCTGGCTCCTGTGCTTACCCCTACATTCCCGATTGTTCGGCTAGGCGGTAAAGGGAGCACCTCTGCGATTGTTACTGCCGGGTCAGCCGGATGTGTACCTCAGACTGGGTGAAGCCGAAAGCTAGCGTTCTTAAGGGAATATTCGGTCAGTGAAATAAAAGATGATCTTTTTACTCATTTTATGCGCCCCCAGATGCTTTTTTCTGCGTCTCTTCACGCAGTCCGGACATGCACCTTAGGGCATGCCTCCCAGCGAAAGGAACCCTTAACGGAACTATTCTCTCTGGAAGATGTTTCTTACTAACCATGTAATATAACATAACTAGTTGGGCACTTGTCTGATAAAGCACTAATGACCCCTACGCCTGGTCTCCACGCATACCCCGGTTCTTATATAACCGCTATGGTATTCGGACACACTCCGGACCGTCAGGTCCCGAGGTTGAAGCGAAAAGGTCGGCAACGACAAACGATCTACAATCCGGCTAGAAGGCATTACACATGTCAATTCAAAATTACATAGTCATTCTGACTGATTGTATTCCTCTTCTATACCATCTAACAGGCTGTCTAATTTACAGTCCTGCTGGGAATACTTCGCGGCCAACTCTACTTGGCCGTATACTAAGCTTACAGGGATCTCCTTCCCGTCAGGTCCCACTGGTCCGACCTCGGCCATGTGGTTTGGGTCAGACTTCGTAAAACGGGTCTTCACCATGGCCCAGGCCTCCCTAGCGCCTTGTCGGCAGGCCGATATCTTCCACAACCGGAAGCGCCGCCGAGCTCCCTTCAGCTTCTCCGCAAGCTCTCCAAGGCCCTCGGGCACGGAGTGGGCAGGCCATAAGGCTTGGGCAATACCCCGCATCGCCTGCCGAATTCACTCGTGCAGTTGCAAGAGTTCGGGAAGAAGGTCACCCGTAGAACTGGGCATCTCCTCTGCAGGACGACCTGTGAGCATACCTACAGACATTACTCTGTTAGTCGACTTCCTCGCCGAACTCTTTTTTCAAAGTTCGTTCAAGCACTTACTCAAAATTCCGCATCGAAGCCGTTGATTCTCCTTCGTGGAGTCCGACAGCTGGCCACGAACATCTTTAAGTTCGACGTCCAGCTTGGTGTTGGCATCCTGAAGATCATTCTTCTCTCGCCTCACCTTTGTCAACGTACTCTCACCGGCCTTTAGCCGGCGTAAGAGTTGTTGCTTGTCCGGATCGAGCCCGGCGCCATCTGCAAAATGATTTGTCAGATTTGCACCCACACCGCACAATACTAATCTTTCGAAGTGTATCTTACCTGAGGGGGTCTCTTTGGGCTCCCCTGCTGCGGCTAGTGCGGCCTCTAGTTGGGCCTTGCACTTTTCCAGCTCTTGGGATAGTACGGTATTATTCTCTGTAAGAAACTGCATATTACATGATCCTTAAATCAGTTGCTCTAACTGCTTCAAGTCTCGGGGGCTACTGGCATATATATATATATATATATATATATATATATATATATTTAACCAAAATTTTCTTACCCGTATGTCTTTTACATACTTCTCCGTGGCTCTGGCTAAACCATTTTGAGCGGCACGAAGGTACGCATCTCCCGAATTAAAGGCATCTAAAGCCTCTTGGGAGAAACAAGCATCGCGTAGAATTGTCCGGCGACGCCTGTGGTTCATGGCACTCTCCACTTCAGAATTTGTTGCAGACAGCCTATCCGCATCCTCTGTCGGAGGAGCGTCCGGTGCGCGCTTTGTGCTCGCCTCCGCTTCCTGGCCAGACTTTGGAGCCTGGCTGGTGGAGGCGCGATTGGCAACCTCTCCGGATGTAGTCCGGCGAGGTCTCTTCGTTCTGAAGATAGCACGAACGTTAATATGCCCTGACAGAATAACTCCAGGGAAACAAAGGGTGCACTATACCTTTGCGCCGGCATCTCAGTCCGGACTACATTCCTTTTTGCCCTACGGGGCCCTGCGGCCCCTCGTTGGCTAGCCGCCGTAGGTTCGGCCTCCTGCCTCGGAAATCTCCCCTGCAAAACACGGCTGTCGTCAGAAACACCGGGCTACGTGAGCGTGGAATCTCTTTCAAGGGAATAAGACCCCAGTTTTTGTCACTTGGGAGGTCGGGATTAACCCTGGGTAATCCGCCGTAATGGCTATCAAGGTATTGTCCTTGCTCAATTGATCGAACACCCCGTCGATAAGCTCCACTGATATGTCCGGATCCTCTTCGGAGTCCGGATTGAGGGACCGTTCTGGGTCCTCGGGCTGTGGAGGAGGGCTGTTTATTTCCTTAACAGCCCGGTGCAGTTCCTGCGTTGAAGTCGTTAGACTAAATACTTAACAATGGGAATACAAAACGAATGGGCAAGTAAATGTGACCGCTTACCCAGCTTGGTGGATTATGCATAGAGAATCCACCCTGTGGGTTGACGCGGAGAAATTCCTCCTCTTCTCCCTTATACAAAGTGGACAAGATCTTTAGTAGAGCGGCAGCCGAATCCGGCCCCTTACGGCCGTAGCGGGTGGCGTCGTCCTCCCCGTTGAAGTCCCAGATGGGGTGGCTTCTATACTGAAGTGGCTGCACCCCCGGCATAATGCATTCGGCCATAACCCCGATCATGGTCAGTCCGGAATGGGCTAACAATCTTATTCGGCCCATCAGGTAAATGATGTCCCTGTCACTTTCCCCCTGAGGGCTCCGTGGACACCAGCTCAGGCGCTTCCTTAAGGGAGCACTGTCGAACTCAGGAAGGCCGATCCGAACAGGATCCGGCAGTGGGACGTCCTCTATGTAAAACCATTCCGAAGGCCAGTCTTTGGACGCCTTCTTTGGGGTTCCGGATAGATATCCGGTCCCGGCGATGCGCCACACTTCGGCTCCGCCCACTTGATACATTGACCCCTCCTTCGAGCGGGGCACCAGGCAGAATAACCTCTTCCATAACGCGAAATGAGCCTCAACACCTAGGTATAGCTCGCAAAGGGTGACGAAGCCCGCGATATGCAATATAGAGCCGGGCGTGAGATTGTGTAGCTGGAGGCTGTAGAACTCTAGAAGCCCGCGGAGAAATGGATGAATTGGAAATCCAAGTCCTCTTATGAGATAAGGGACGAGGCACACCCGCTCTCCTTTGGAAGGATTGGGGGTGCTCTACGCTTGTTCTCCACCATTATAGGTGGCGAGTCCGGCTCGGACCGGGACCATATAGGCCTGAGGGAGAAATCCCTTGGCCTGAAGCGACACTAGCTCGCTGTGCGGGATGGAGCACCTCTCCCAGTCTCCAGGTTTAGGACTGGAAGGGTGAGAGGACGAGCTGCGACGGCTGGTCATGTTGGAATGGACCTTTGCTAGAAGCACTCTGATGATAACTCTCGGAAAGGAGAAGATGTGGTTTGGACCTAAATCCCCATCCCGTTAAATAGGCGGCTCATTTATACGGCTAGGGGTGTGGGTGTAAAAACGCCCCGGCTTTTCGCATTCGTTTGACACGTGGAAGACGGCCATTATTGGGCGTGGAAGCCGAGGAGCACTACATTACAAAAATCGGACATTATTCCTACAGGTACACAAGATTTGGAGAAGAACCCGCCTTGTAATGCCGAACAATCTGCACGCCGGACTCATCATCATTGAAGCCTGGTTCGGGGGCTACTGAGGGAGTCCTGGATTAGGGGGTGTTCGGGTAGCCGGACTATACCTTCAGCTGGACTCCTGGACTATGATGATACAAGATTGAAGACTTCGTCCTGTGTCCAGATGGGACTTTCCTTGGCATGGAAGGCAAGCTTGGCGATGCAGATATTCAAGATCTCCTACCATTGTAACCGACTCTATGTAACCCTAACCCTATCCGGTGTCTATATAAACCGGAGGGTTGTAGTCCGTAGGCAATCAACTCAATATACAACAATCATACCATAGGCTAGCTTCTAGGGTTTAGCCTCCTTGATCTCGTGGTAGATCTACTCTTGTACTACCCATATCATCAATATTAATCAAGCAGGACGTAGGGTTTTACCTCCATCGAGAGGGCCCGAACCTGGGTAAAACATCGTGTTCCCTGCCTCCTGTTACCATCCGGCCTAGACGCACAGTTCGGGACCCCCTACCCGAGATCCGCCGGTTTTGACACCGACAGTTGGTTTTACCAAATATGAGTGTGTATACGTACTCCGGTTTCCATTCGGCATCGACCTTGATGGGCTACAGGCATGTGAAAATGTATGGTTTATAGTTACCTGTTGCTCATAATTGTTAATAAACTAATTAGGGTAATAAAGAAATCAAGTTATTTGATGTGTATGCAGTGGTAACTTACATGAAAATCCTCTCTGTCCTTGACCAGTTCTTTCCCATTATAGTATTTCGCAAATTGGGCCGTGAAGTGACCGCATTGTGTTCCTTCTTGCTTTGGTGTGCAGACCCTGTGAGGCCTTTCTGCTATCCTTTCCCAGTCTGGTCCGTTCTTGTGTTTTAGTCCGTGGTGCTTGTTCATCAGCACGGACATCCTTCTCATCTGTTATTGCATTATGGTTTTGTTGTTTGGGTGCGGCATTGAGGAAAGTAAGAGTATCATGCTATCATGAGTAAACGGGGAAATAAATGTACACAAAGTACGTACCAGTTCTTCCCGATGCTCGTGGTGTTGACTCCAAGACAAATCGGCATAGTTTACATAGTTCAGTGAGTCAAGGATGTCGATGCTATCTCTGAACTTGTTCACAACATAGAGCGTGTAGTGTTTGTTTCTGTGGTGAGGTATCATGATCTACGTTGAGAGCGGAGATCATTGTTGATGTAAAAATTGAATTTCATTTTATCATTGAAAGCCCAAAGAGAATAGGTCATGTGCTAAGTAATAATACTGAGCTTACCATCTTCGAATGGAGGATGTCTTTACCTCCCATGAGGAGTTCAAATCCTTTTAGTGCTTCGTCCTTGTTGAATTCTGATAGCTCTCTGTTATCATAATTGAGACCGAGCACCAGCTTCAAGAAAGAGAGTGTGTGGTTTTAGTTAAATATTCTATCGTAGTAATGGCGGTGGTTTTTTTGTGGGTGAGGTATGCATACATTTGTGAAACCTACAGGGATTTCAGTTGTGTCGTCTGGGTTGAACTGTTCTTGTTCTGCCCATTCCTCCAGTAATGCGTTTAGCATGGAGCCCTCCATCTGTGTTTCTCCTTTTCCTGCTTGTTTCATGAAGGATTTTGCTGAAATGCAGTCTTCTCGGTTTGAGCTTTTATATTTATATAGCACTTGTCTGCAAGGAGGGTTTGGAAGTAGGTGAGTGAATTGTTAGTTGGATGTTAGAGAATCTGTAGCTCTATGTAGTTGTTTCCGTGGAACTAGGAGAATCTGCTTACCCTGCGCATTCTCTCTGTCC
Organism: Triticum aestivum; assembly: GCF_018294505.1. NCBI lineage: Eukaryota > Viridiplantae > Streptophyta > Magnoliopsida > Poales > Poaceae > Triticum > Triticum aestivum. Next base: position 622,447,718 of record NC_057809.1, read on the forward strand.
TTGTCGGCTCATCAGATATCTATAGAGTTGCATGGCCTTTTCTCTGTAAATGAAATCTCCTAGAACAAGTGATGCAACCTTGACTTTCCCAGGTTCCTTGCTTGGTCGTTTGAATGGCCTCTTAATTGAGATTATGTTTGCTGAGCTGATCTCTGATGATTGAATCGTTGAGGGTTTTGGGGATCTTGTCTGTACTCTTGGAATATGCCTTGCCTTTTTCTTGTCGTGACCTAACTGCGCCTGCTCGTTAGGTTGCCTAGGTGTTGGTGATTCCTTTTGTGTGCTGTTGTTTTCGATGCTCGGTTCTACTGAGATTGCAGCTTCGCGTTTCCTCTGTTCAAGTATATTTTCTGTTAAATCCTTTTCTTTCTGCTTCTTTTCTTCTTATGCATGTTTCACCTCGGGTGATGTTCCTGGTTTGCGATCTTCGTCAACAGGGTTCTTGTAATGTTTGGAAAGATCTTGTTAGCAAGTTGGTACGCTCTTTGTCCTGTTATCACCTTCTAAAGGAGAGCCTGTTATGTGTTCTATCTTCTTATCTGGGGGTGTTCTGCCTGGTTTTATCGGTGGATCTTTCCGTTCGTCTTCCTTTTGTAAATCAGTGTCTGGCTGCGCATGTTGTTCCCTCTGTAAACCAGCATCTGTCTGGGCTTGTTCTTCCGTGAGCGCTTCTTCAGATGCTTTGGTGGTATCCTTGCTTCTCACATGATAATCTTCTTTCTCCTCATCGTTGCTTGTGTCATTAATGTCAATAACTTTTATCTCTTGAGCGCTCGTCCCAATGTGCTCGGGAGTTGGAGGAATCTCTTCTTGAATTATGTCACAATGTATTCGTTGCATTTCACTGTCGTCCATATCGACCTCAGAGTTCAGCATATCTGTTAAAATTAAAAATTAAAAATTATTGGTGTTTCTCTGAAAATTATATAAGTAGAATTTTACTTTGTTGTCTTGAGAAAGAGAAACCTTTGGTGTAGTTGATTAATGACAGTGCGGCCGTATCTCTGTATTGGCTGATTATTTGATAGAGAATTTTCTTCCTCAACCCCGGGACTTGTTCTTCTGTTAGGTACATTGTTTCTCCACCGTCGGTGTAGTGCTTTGCGTTCATGAACATATAGAACGCACAGTCGAGTCTACAGGTAGAAGGATGATTGGTTATTGTCGTTGTCCAAAGATGGTTGGGCAGTTTAGGTGAAGTTGTCCTAACGTCCTATGTTTTTTATGGATTGAATTAATAGTTTAATTGTTACAGTGAGTAAGGAAAAGGAGAAAGGTTTGTAGTGCTTACGTTCGTCCCTGAAGTTGCACCTGCATTTTGACCTTTTCGAAATGGTCAATACTACTTGGAGACAGCTGGAGCAATTTGCTTACTTGCTTCCATATGATCTTTACTCTGTTTGTTACTGTGTTGAAGTAATCCATTGTTCCTTCATGTTCAACTGCTAAAGAGTCAAGGAGTTCGAAGCGCTCTTTTTTCATGTTTATTGTAACAACGAAGTAGTGGCCGACAGCTCCTTCTCGAAGAGGCCCGCCTATGCAAACTGGTAGAAAGAACTACAAAAAGGAAAATAAATAAATAAGGGATCCTTCTTGAATTTAGTCATGATTTGTTGATCGCTAGACGGAATTGTAGTGCCGAGATTGTATTTCTTATCTGTAACATGACATGTGCTTACTATGTCGAAATCTTGTAGTTGCTCTCCTTCTTCCAGATCGAGGAATCTTTTAATCCTTTTAGGCATTGTCTTGTCTCTGACGTGTGCTTCGTCTTTACTTTTCAACTCCAATGGATCTTCGTGGTTGGCCATGAGTATTGATGCCTGCTTTTTTTGTCACATGTGCGTAAAAGAGATTTGTAAATTCAATTGTACGGAAAGGTTGATTGATCGATATAGTGATATTCATTTGTTGAAACTTGAGGTTTACTTACGGTGTTGTATGTTGATAGAATCTTTCTCTTTGTGCCCCTGAATTGCTTTTTCAACATCTGTAGCATGACTGCCATGGTTTCGATGCGCACTGCGTTTCCAGACTTGAAGCTTTCCACCATGAGGCTCACCGTTACTGTTGACGTCTCTGTCTTTATAAAAATCTCATGCCTGCAACATATATATATATACATTTTCCTATATATATATATATATATTTGCAGGTATACATGTAAAATCTTTAAAGGAGAAAATCATTGGAGGAATATAATTCGTTGGTGGTAACATGAACTTACCCTTTGTCCTCATTCGCTGTCATGACGTTGTTGTACAGGCGTTCGATCCCTTCATCTTTTGTGGCTTCTTCGATGACCAAGTTTTGTATGATCAATGGTTCACGTTCTGTTTGAGTGTCGTCCTGGCTTACCGTCGTGTTTGTGGCGGCAACATCTTTTACAGAACAATGTTTCTTGTCTGATGGTGCGTCCTTTTTCTTGTTGTTGTCTGACTCTCTCTCTGGAATGTTTGCTGCATGGTCTTCCAATGCACCGTGGCCCTTTGCTTCTTTGCTTGTGTCTACGTGCGTGTCTTGTTGAGGTTTCTGCGTTGTCGTGTAAAAGCATGGTTAAAAAATAATTAAATATGCTTGTTATTTTCATTGTAGTTTAGTGTCTGTTCCCTAAGAAAAATACTCAAATGTTTAAGTGTGTCTTTGAACGTTTTTTTGTAGCTTCACCTTTTCATCCGTTTCCGCCGGTGCTGCCTCTTTGAGCTTTTCATCTTTGACTGGAGGTTTTTGGAGCTTTTCTTCTTTGAGTGGAGGTTTTTGTAGCTCCTCTGGATCTTTTTCGTTTTGTTCTTCTGTGGTGTCGTCGTTTTTGTCTTGTGGCTGTTGAGACATAGAGGTAGGTAAATGAGATTGCATTTGTGTCTTTGTTCACTCAAATATCTAATTTCCTTAAAAGCAGATTATCTTACTTCACCTTTTCAGTCTTTTGCGTCGACATTGGCATCTCTGTTATTTCTTGCTCGGACAGCGGAGATTTTCTGGCTTGGTCTATGGCGGTTACGTTGTCCGTTGTTGGAACAACATCTTCTGATTGTTCCATTCCCTTGTGGTGTTGTGTTTGTTGGTCTTGAATATTGGTGCTCTCCTCTGTTTCTTGCATCTGTCGGAACCCAAAAAAAGTAATTAAAATGTGTCTGTTTTTTTATATGCTATAGAAAGAGGTTTTGTAGCTTGACCTCTACATTCAATCTCTCTTTTGCCGTTCCTTTCACTTTTTCTCTGTCTTCTGGAGTTTTTGTACATTGTCGAGCGGTAGCAGCACTTTCTATCGCTTCTTGAGGCACATCTTCTGCTTCATTTGTTTCTTTCTTCTGTTCAGTCAAAAAATGTAAATAAAGTTTGGACTTCATCTGTGCATGCATAACTTTTTTTTAGTTGTAGGAGCAGGTGCGTGTAGCTTTACCTCGTTGGTCTTCGATGCTGGTGGCATGTCTTCTCGGTTGTATTTGTCACATGGAGACTGTTGTTTGGTCGGCGTACTGGGTACCATTTTAGTCGCCATTTGCCCTTGTTTTTTGGTTTTTTCTGTTTGTACCCCTTGCTGTTCTTCGGGGTGACCGTCCTCGTTTGTTTCCTGTGTTTCATGAAAAAAGGAAAAGCATGGTTCATTGCTTGTAATTCTTGTGTTACTGTGACAGGTTGTGCTGGGCAGTACATTTCTTATTAATTTTGGAAAATGGTTCTTGTTGAATTTTACCTTTGCGCCGGTGGTTGGGATTCTGCGTCCACTTTTTCTTTGCTTTGTATACCAGCCTTGTGTGTGTCACCAGGTGCAGTGTCTGAGGCTTTCTCCCCTGTATCGGTCATCTGAAATGCTCTTGTGCTGGAGAGCTGTTCTACATCAACTTTCTATTTTGCATGGGCATCCTCTTCTCTTTGATGTGCTTGTAATAGCTGATAGATGAAACAATATGAGTTGACGGCATTTGGGCGAGGTGGGTTTGGAAGTTTTACCTCTTCTTTGTTGTTTTCTTCTTGTTTTTGTGCCGTGCTGTTAACGGTCGATGCTAGATCAGCCCGTGCCTCGTTTGCGGGAGCGTTGATATGATATTTGTCCGGCTGAGTGTATATTTTGTTGCAGATTTGTCAGCTAACTCAAGACAGTTTCTAGTTTAGAGAGAAGAGACTTTTTAGAAAGAAGAGACTGATTTTTTATACTCACTTCTTTGTTGCCTCCGATCTTGTTCGTCTCTTATAGTGCTCCGGTTGATGCTTTTGAGGGAGCATCATCTGTTGTTGGGTTGCTTGTTCTATTGCTTCCATCCTCTTGCTCGGTGTTCTTGACGACATGCTACTGTTGCCCTTCATGTTTCGGTGGCGTTCTCTTGCCGTGTCCCTGACAGAATTGAAGACAGATTTTTTAAGTTCAAGTATGAAAGCATCGCTTTCGAGTTACATGGATGATGTATTTGTTCTCATTTACCTATTTTTCATCTTGATTCTCTGCTTCTGCAGCTACTTTTCTACCTTGTTCTTGTTGTCCTTCGGCACTTGCTGTATTGGTTGATACATGCTCTTTGCTTTGCTCTTTTTGCACCTTGTTATGTTCTTTTGTCTCCCTCTAGCTAATTCTCGAGGTCTGTGTTCTTGATTTTGTTATTCTTTTCTTCCTTTCATGTTTGTTTTGTTGGTCTTCTTCTTCCTTCTTCCTTTTTCTCCTCGCTCCTGGTTCTGCTGTGGCTGCGACTTCTTTCGTGTGGTTGTCATGTACAAGTGCAGCTGTGGCTCCTGCGTCTGTTCCATCCTGCAACCTCAGCGACGGCTCTTCTGGTAAGCTCACTGTGCAAACAATGTCCTGAAATTTTCTAAGTTGTTCAAGAGAATCAATCAGGGCCGTTGTTTGTTGCACCACTGAGTTCTTCATGTTTTCATCTAATTCCTCCTCTTGTTCGCTGCATTGGTGTCCAGCCCTGATCTTTATTCCCGGTATCTGTTTTGTTTCGTCGAGTACTCGTTTCAATGTTTCTTCTATCCTTGCGAATATTTCATATGATCCTGTGCTGGTGCCTGTGACTGATTGCTTGCTTCCACTCGTGCTGACATGTGCTTTGTCTCGACGCTTGGTTGGGGGTGGTAGTAGCTTGGTCATCTGTTGGTGCTCCTGTTGTTTTGCTGGTATCATCTATAATGAATGCGAAGGTGTTGCTGTGCTGGCATAGAAGATCCTCTCTTCTGTTCCTTTCCATGTCTGCATTGTTTCGGCAGAATGGAGTTGGTTAGACTAGAAACCGGTTTATAAGGTATAATGCATATATATTCAATAGGGCTATACCTTTATCTTGCCAAATTCATAGTCATCTGGTCGTGCTTTTCCGTCCTTTTTCATGTATGCCATAGCTATTTTCTTTAGGTCACTCTCTCTTAGGTGGTTTGCTTGCGGTAATGATGTCTTGTCCATTGTCTTTGCAATCTTGCGCATTTCTATTGTGTCGGTCGGCAGCAGCAGGGAGTCGAGGTACATTATTACTTGTCCCTGTGCCAAACCATTGAGATGCTTTTTGTTCTTTTCTTCCTGAGGCAACAACCTGTGCTTCTGCCATATCTTGGCTCCTTCCTTAATACTTTCGACAATTACCTCACAGAAATCCATCTTTGCCATTTCTGGATAGTCCAAGTCCTTGACCATAATGGCTTGTTTGCTGAAGGTAGGGGAGGTTGTTCCACAGACAACATTGTGGAAAAAATTAAGGGAAAATATTTTAACTGATTTCCTGTTTGATTGTTCGTCATTTACTTTCACCAACTTTTGTAGTTCTTTAAACAGATCGTCGTGATGGAAATCCATTTTCTTGAGGCCAAGTTCTGTGATCAGTTCTTTCACTGAAGTTGTGCTCTTCTCTGGCCTTGGTGCTGACTTTTCCGTGCCGTTTGGGTATCCAAACACCTTGTGTATAGCTTCCCTGGTAATCTTGATTACTTTCAGCTGATCAGCGTCACCGAATGTTATTGTCATGCTTTCTTTGTCTAGGTTGTCGTAGATGTGTGCTGCAAGCGGTTTGCAGATGGAGCGCTTTATTTGGCATTCCTCTATGCTTCCAAACCCGGCCGTCCTAACATCTTGCCGGTGACGTTCTTTTAGTAAGTTCCATGCTCTATTGACCTGATCAAATGTTGTTCCTGCCTTGATTTCGCATTTGTCCTTATTTGTTGTTGCCTCATGTTCATTATCCGTTGGTGCTGCCAATTCTTTTCCACTTGTCTTCATCCTCTTTGTCCGCTTCTGTTTTGCTTTTCCCTGTGTAGAAAAAGAGTGTTTTGTTATAGAGGATGGTTTGGTTTTCATGGGTGTAAAGCGGTAGGAAAAATCTGTAGAGAAATTGTGTTTTACATCATTGATGTTGTCCTCTGCGGCGCCACCGTTGTCCCCTGCGGCATCATCACCCTCTGCACGAATGAGGTCATCATCATGTTTTGTGCCATCGTCGTCTTTGGCAGCATCATGCTCTAACTCTTTGCTGGCATCATCCTCGCCTTCTTCAAACCGTTGTCTTTTGTTTTTCTTCTTGGTTTTAGTTAGTTCATTATTGACCCTGTAACTGCTGGCAGGAGCACCATTAGAGGTCTTGGCTACTACTGCTGCAAGGTAGCACTGTCGCTGATGAGTTGATTTTTGTCCATTGTCTTTTGTCTTTTTGTTCTAGGAGGAACGACAGTCTTGGTTTCTGATGGCCTCTCTTTTTGTAGCTCCCTGCTCGAAGTTGGTGCTGGCACTTTCTCGGGTGCTTCACTGTCCATGTTCCGCTTCGTTCTTTTTTCTGACGGGTCGGGAGAGATGAGTGGTTTTTCTAGATATGCACTGTTAAGTTCAGAAAAAATGGTTTCAATATCTCCTCCTGCACAACCGTCACCTGCACGATGATTATGTAACAAAAGGATTACGTAGCAAAATTGAGATAAATGGGCTATAGTTTTCAAACCATGTCTTCCACGACTGCACAAAAAAATCTGAAACTTAATCTACATAGATTGATAAGATAGCCCTTTTCTTTCATTTCCTGAGCTAAAAAGGCGATCGATCCATTGTTTTCTTGTTATATCAAGTTTTCTTCCTAACTCTTGGATTGGCCAATGAGTGATGGAAATTAGGATCAGGTGTGAGCAGTATGGCTGCTGTCAAGTCCATGCAAGTGAAGGGAGGTCTTTTTTTATATTGAAAAAAACACTACAACTGATATTCTGTAAATATAATTGTATGGTTTAGAGGGTAAGATAAAATGTTCTTGAATGAATAATGATACACATAGTGGTTGTTTGGATACAGGGAATTAGATGTGGGATTTTAGAAAATGAGTTTTTAGGAAAACCGACTTTGGTTAGTTATTCTGTTAAAGTAAGTACGTACAATACTTTGTTTGGATGAGAAAAATAGTAAAGCATGGATACGCAGCTCCATCACACGACTTAGTCAAAATTCCAATACGTTCCTTCAGTCGATCTATTGAGCTGTTGGGCTTAGCTGGAGCATCTCCGTCGAGCGCTCGTGTCAGCCTCGCTGCGGCCGCTTCCCCAAATGCGGCGACAGAGACAAGGGCGCCGTCGGTGGCGTCGTTGAGGACATAACGAACTAGGTTGCCGGCGGCCGGCCATGCAGCAGTGTCCTCTGTGCGTCGCTGGGATGACCAGGGAGGGAGCGGTGCTTACGATGTGATGCCATTCGCCGCTCATGTTCATTGGGGAGATCAGGTTGTAGCAATCGTCGGTAGGACGAATACATCAGCTATGGCACTATGTGCTCCGTGGCAGCTCCCAGCTCGCCAAGTCGCCATGCCACACGTACGGCAATAGGCACATCCGAGACCCGAACAACATGCTCGCCGATGCTTGTGGAGGACGTCGCGAAACATGCGATTCATCGCCGTGTCACACGACGATGGCCACGTCCGGGCCAGAGCGGCTCGCCGAGCGGCACTGACTGCCAGAGTCGCCTCGCATGTGCCTGCAGAGGAAGTTGTGGTGCTCTGATGCGTCGCCGTGCAACACGATGACTACCACGTCCGGGCCCGAGCGGCGAGCTCACCCACTCAGCAGCGACTCGCTCATGCCCGAAGAGGATGTCATGGGGTGCTCGTGATGCACCCAACGCGTCTTTGTAGCGTAGCATCTGGCCAGGTAAGATTGCGGCCGTCGTCTTCGGCAGAAGGAAGAGCACGTCGGCCATGGCACCATGCGCTCCGTACATGGCCGCCGTATTCATAAAACTCGTTTATATAAAAACGCCAAATAGTCATTTTTCTATAAGCCGGGTTTTTGAGGTTTTGTAGAACTCAGTTTTCTATATCCATGATTTGGTTAGGTGATCCAAACAAGATTTTTGGTTGTTACAACTGAAATTGCGTTTAACTAGAACTAGTTCTCTATAATCTTGCTATCCAAACAACTCCATAGTGTGTGAAAAAATTCATCAAAGTGTAGTTCCCAAGATTGTGTGGGCGTAAGTGGTTAACTTACTGTTGCTGCTACATAGTTTTTGTTATATGGTTTATGTGAGCCTTTTATAGTACCTTGCTGCACGGCAGGATGTTCTGCAGGTACCCTGTTTTCCTTATTACCATTCCTTGCTGCGTAAAAATGCCCAGGTGTTAGCAGCAGTAGAAGCAAAATTTAATTTCACAGGAAAAAGAGGAGATGTATCCCGTGGACACAAAAAACGGCACTGCCGGAAGAGGCACAGATTGTTTCACGCTATAAGCACACATCTAGATCTATTATTGGAGCACGGATGTTGATATGAGAGAGGCACATAATTTGAAACAGATACAATCAACGGATATATAGAATCTTCTATAAATAGCAGGTTTTAAATTTAAGGATGCTCTCATGGTTTGAATCTAGAGCGGTGTCCTAGATAGTTCTGGCATGCACAATACGTTTTAGGCAAATATCTTGCGAGCAGATTTCTGTGGCGGATAGTGGTAGCATCCTATTGCACGCGTGTCTACCTTATTTCAGTTTTGCTACAAAAGTCTAAACAGACTTTTTGGAAACGCGGTTTTGTGTGGCGGTTAGGGTTCATGTCCGTCAAAAAGGGGGAAAACCGCTTTGATCGAACTGTGGTAATGGAATGTAATGGATAAATATATTTTTACCTTCGATTTCTTGCGAGGGATTTGTCACATCCATCGGCTGCTTTTTCTCCCTGCTCTCTGTTGGTACCTCCGCCGCGAGCAGGGGTCGTCGCCGTCAGTCGCCGCCGCCGCCGGGAGAGGTTTTTTATGCTTTCGCGGGCACCCATCGACTGTCTGTATCTCGAAGTGGATGGCGGCTGGTGTGTGAGGCGAACGCGATTTGGATTTTTGGTTGGTCTGCTGGATTGGACAATGCGGGCAGTAGGAGAGAGGAGGGTGTTCGAGAGAGGGGAACTGGTGAAGTGTTCGAGATTTTTGGTGCGAAAGCAAAAGGAAGAAAGGAGTGGAGGGAGAGAGGGGAATGGTCCAACCGTTGCGAATCTTTGACCGTCTGGTTTCACATCAAGATTGGTGTAACTTTCTGTGGGCTTCGATGCGGGAGCGTTTTTTATTTTTAGTGTGGTGACATCGACGTGGGCATGGTTTGGTGTCACCCAGAGTCACGTTCGTTCCTGCGCGTGTCGCGGACGTTTTCTATGACGTGCATGCATCTGTTTGGACATCAAGATCGGTGAAACTTTCTATAAGGAGAAATGAAAGTCTTCCAGGAATCCATTCTGCTCACACCACCTAGACGATTATACTCAATTGGAGTTCTGCTCAAAAGCATCAACGGCGTCCGGGGTCAGGAAGACAACGAGGATGCATCATGTCCTTCATAGAAAGAACTCGGCGGTACAGCTCGTAGCTGACATACCCATCCTAAAATAAAAAGCGGATGAGAATGAAGATATACGGTAAGGGGAAAAGGTACTGTTATTGCAATAAAACAAAAATATAAAGACGAAATTTTCACTTACAATTGCCGCATATTTCAGGTGTTCAAGGGAAAGTGGCTTCTATTCCCAGTAGTCATGCAGACCTTGTGGAAAAGACAACTTCATACTCAAGTAAGATTTGTTTATGACGGCTCCTGCCAAATGTGCCATTGAATCCCTTAGGTTGCCTCCTTTGATCATGAGCTCCTCTTGAAGGTCGATGTGACACTCTCTTGGGATTTTGAGGTAACTGTTTGCGAGAACATCCCTATCGTTCCTGACGTTGACACTAGCGAAAATTATACCTTTGTTCTGAAGGAAATCCTTCAGAGCAACGCACTCCGTCCTGGCCTTGCACAAGTGATAAACAAGAACATGCTTGCGCATCGCCAGTTGCATAACGACAACTTTTCTACTACGATCAAAATAATCCTCCCGTGTGTACTCCAGATCAAGACCAACAAACTTGTACCTGTCCTCACGTAGCCATTCCTCATAGAGAGTAAGAATCTCCTCCACCTTGTGGGGCTCATTGGTGTACAACACATCGAGCTTAGTATTACCATCAGCAACTATAGAGAGACGCTCAGTAGTGTTCCTGAAGTCGTCCATGGAACCATGGCTGAGACAACAATGGAGTTTGACTATGCTTCTTGTACGAGTCGAGGATGACGGGAGCTACCTGCACTTCTCTGGAGGGAATAAGACGCGATAACCTCCAGGAATAGACCACTACTTAACCTTTGGGGAGAGACGGCTGAGCTACCATGCGCCCATTTAATTGCTAAGGAAACGGTGAATGGACGATTGTGCTTCTGCAGCTCGTGAAACCATGCACTTCAAAAGTCACGACTGCCATGCTGTAATCGAGGAGCACCTAGATTGACTCTAGCACGGTATCTGGCACAATGAATACTAACAATAAATAGCCATCCCATCGGTCACCAGCACATCTTTTGACCGACAGAACAATGAGAGGAAGCAAACAAGATGACCCTATCGTGCAAATACTACATGGGGACTAAAGAAAAATAGAAGCACGGTTCGGCCAGCACAAAAGCCACATGCGTGCCTCCACTTTGCTTTAAAGACAAACCTCAGTGATATCAACGGACCTGCATCTCTATGTCTGTCCATGCTTCTCACATACAAATAACTGTGGGCTATCATAGATATTCCCGCCTGAACCCAACGTACATAAAAAACAGTGGCTCCCTGGGTCAACAACTGCTTGAATAAAAATTGCAATAACAGAGTCATGAACCGTGACTCCATTCCAGATACAAAAGTGCCTCTCATTAGGAACCATCATGCCTCCCCTCAATTTGCCTCCCCCGACGTATCGACCATGCCTCTCCTGCTACAATGACCGTGCATCTAATAACATCATCACCGTTCCTCTCCTAAAGACACACCCAACCATATCTGATTAAACATGTGATTAAAAAAATTAAAACACAGAAGCAGGAGTATGCTTTTTAGCATGTATAACGGTGCCTCGCAAAAAGTATGTGAGGCAGCATAGGCACGTAAAAAACTCCGCTCGGACGCAGCACAGGTGAACAACTATAATGGGAGGCAGCTGGACGAGTCAAACATCTCGTGTCCCCATAACACCTCGGAATACACGCACACCATCTACAACCAGCATTCATTCCATTTCGCAGAATAAAAAATAAAACAAAAAGCACTCATTACTACTCTTGCTCTCTCCCATCTCCTTTATATTTCAATAAGCTCCGACTCCCTCAGCCACAACACAACTCATTTGCCTTCTCCGCCGCTTGCTTCTAGGGTTCGTGCTTCTTCTCCGTCTCCTGCTTCCAGGGTTCATGCTTCTAACCCGCACACAATCGATTAATTTCTAAGCCATACTTCTCTCGTAGATTGTTGGCCGTGGGTGCTTGCCCTAAGCTTCCCATCACAAGCCATCTGCCTTATCCGTCCGCCTAATTTTAAGGTTCGTGCTTCTTTCCCGCACACAGTCTCATTTCAAACAAGTTATTGAAGAGTTTTTATTGGGTCTCTTGATTAACTTCCAAGCCGTGCTTCTATCATAGATTTTGCTAGCCGTGTGCGCTTGCCCTAAGCTTCCCCTACCCAAATCTCCGTTCGTCAACCCTCGTTCTTGTTCTGTCACAGGTAAAAAGCATATGCGTAAGCAGCATGCTCCGATCAGTATTTACGTTTTACGTTTAGGTTTTTCATTTGATAGTTACTGAAGCATCAGATCCGGTACAACGACTTCATTCTCTAACGGAATATAAAAACCATTTGAAAATCTAAACAAGTGTTATAAACTCTGTCATACTGCTTTTCTCGAAGGAGTAGATGAGAAAATTTATGGTAAATTTGTAGTTGTTGCCTGCCTTCAATATAGCTACCATATTTGAAGTAGTCGTTGTCTACCTTCCACGTTGAAGCTTGTTTTTAAATTGTTATGATATTCTTGTTTTCTTAACATAGCTTTTCTGAAATATTTAGGTATGAATTGCCCTGCCTGCCGCCAACCAGGCGGCCCTTGTGAACCACACCCTGAAGTTATCCAGGAGTTTGAGGTTATTCTTAATGAAAATTGCTAGAGCCGCATGGTTAGTAAGTATCACTAACAAATTAGTTGCTTACAACACAGTAAAAATTGTCACTGTCACTCATACCCCCTTGCACCTACACTAGGTCCCCCTGCTACCACTTCTTCGCACCTGCCTTGTGTTTTCAATTTCCATTAGTTTGCTTGCCTATGCCCTGATTAATATAGTCCATTAATTTATAATACAATTATGTTGTTATTTGTAATTCTTATCAAAAATTCATATCAAATTTAAGAAAACTTTTAACATTAACAGTACGCAAGTTCAAATTTATACTTACAAGTTGTTATTTGCACTATTTTTTCAGTACGTACCCTGTAATGTCAGAGCTTTTCTCGCTGAATACATTGAAGAAGAGAAGAAAGAAGCAAGAAAATTGCGTAAACAGCAGGTAGAGCCAGCCCTTCTTACACATGAAGGTCTTACAATGCTTTGTTTAAGCATAGGGCAAACTACACAAAGTTCTGCGGTGGTGAGTGGAACATCTTTGCGGCTGATTATGAACTTCGTGCTGGAGACAGCATAGAATTTGAACTACCAGACGAGGGTCTCAATCTCGAAATACAAACATATCGAGATAACAAAAGGCTGCTTCCATTACCCCACATTGGTAGGTATTTAATATTACAAACATTACAGACTTATCTTCTTTCGCTGTAATTTTATATGCATGAATCGAACTGAATAATATTAACCCCGTGTTGGATGTAACTTTATCTAACTTTAAAAGCTTTTTATTTTTCTAGCTCTCGACGATCTTTCTTCTGACGATTTTGACCATGTTCACTGCTGTGTCTACTCTAAGGATATTGAGCTCACCTACGACCAGACACGATTCTTTCTACAACACCTTTTCGGAGATACTTTCATCCGTTGCCGTCCATTTGTCCATGTCCTGACTCACACTAATACCAAAGACTACGTCATGGTTGGTTACAACTGTCCTTGTTAAAATACCAAAATTATTTTGCTCATATGTAATATAAACAATACCAACGTAATATTGCTTATAAGTATAATTATAAAAAACCTATTTATTCAAACCTAAAACAACAAAACTTCCGTTGTTCTCTTAATATGTTGTTTTATTTGTTTACACACAAACCTGAACATGCCAGGAACTATATTACTTTGAATATGGAATTTCTTAATGTTTGTACACTCACCATATTCAGACATCTTTTATTTATTGCCCAAGTGACAAATCAACGGTTTTAATTTCTATTTAATTTCGATTTTCTTCTAGAAAATTCCGAGGAGCGTTGTCTCAACATTGAAGAGATGGGTGGACATGCCAACCAATGGCAGGGTAACCCTTGAAGCTCCTGATGAACATACACATGTCATCACTCCTTCATCGTACTACATCTCCAAAAACGACGGCAGGATGGTAATACAAAAGTCTTCTTTCAGAGACTTCATATCAGCTGCATCCTTCGTTGAAAAGAACGTTGTTCTAATCACTATCAAAGAGCGAAATGACCATTCTGTGTCCATCATCATTCAGCGCATCATGTAGATTCCGTCGGAACCAGCACCTAAAATGGAAGCAAACAGTGCATCTCCTAGAATGTTCAACGCTCGTTTCATCATGATGCCTCCAGGAGCAAAACACTGATTACTGTAAGTTTGCTAGATAGGATGGTAGAGTAATTTAACTATTATGGACCATGTGCTTGCTTGAACTATAGGGATATTCTTTTGCAACTTATGTAGCTCTTACAGACACTCAACTTGCTGTTTCAACCATCGGAATGATCCTTTAAAACAAATGTTGTTTGAACCATCGAAATGATTCAATCGAAAAAATGTAGTTCTTATCCTTTGAAAAGCTCACAATTCAAAAAACCAAAAAACAAAAAGTTTCATTTTCAAAAATGAAACGAAACAAGAATCAGTTTGTGATTCAAAACCTCTAGCAATACGATGTTATCAAACTTATTCAAACCATCTAGTGAAATATATCTCAATTAAAAACCAAACAGGACTACATTTTCAAGTCCAAACTATATTTAGTTCAACTTTTCCTAAACATACTTGCACATAGAATAACATAAAACCCGTGCCTCCCTAACCAAGGAAGATTATTAAATGAAAAAAATGTTTCACAACAAAGGCACGACCATGCATCTACTGAATGTTCTAACGTTTACACGACTACTATCACAACCAAAGATGCATCACGCAGGCAGCACGCAACGACTAAAAACAATTCAATAAACAAAGACAAGTCAAAATCTTAAAAACAAATAAAAAACCCATGTTTCCGAAATTCTACGCCTGGAACCGCCGCGTGACTAGCAACTGCTCTTTGGCAGTTTCCTTTTTTGCACGACAGAACAACCTTTCACTTTTCCGACTCCATTTCATCCTCTTCCTCGAAAGTTTCTCGCCGGCCGCAGTTCACCACCGCACACCTCCAGCCATGGACAACGGGAAACTAACAACATTCACTGAACACATAACTACCCAGGGTACAACCATGCTCGAGGTGGTGTACACCAACGACCCAAGGACCATGGAGCGGATCATCAACAAGTACGAAGAATGGCTAAAGGAGGAGAAGAACAAGTTCGTCGGCCTCGACCTTGAGTACACACGTAAGAGCAGTTACATACGATAAGGGATCGCCGTCGTCCAACTTTCCATGCGCGAGCATGTCCTTGTATACCACTACTGCAGGTTCGAGCGCTCCCAGGCGTTAGTTGACTTCCTGCAACAGAAAGCAGTAACTTTCACTAGCGTCGACACCAGGAATGACAAGACCATGCTTGCCCGTGATGCATCAGAATTCCAGACGAGCACCACGTCGACATCCAGAGGCTATTCTGCATCAAGGGTGGTGGAGAAAGGGACTCCATGGCTGACCCTGCAGCGGCCATCATCGACCCCTCATACAAGAACATGAAGAAATCATTCCCAAAGGAGAAGCACCAGTTCTGGGAGTGGAAGCCACTTTCCCCAATACACCTTGAGTACGCGGCAAAGGACGGGTATGTTAGCTACGAGTTGTACCGTAGAATCCTAATCATCAAGAACGGTCTACGTCATCTCCACCAACAACCAATGAAAGAAAGACTCCACCCACGTAAGAGCAATGACGAGGGATCTTCCAGCGGCTGGAAGCGCCGGAAGGGAAACAGTGGTTGGTAAATTGCGAGAAAATGGATGTCTACATTAAACTAGTAGGAACTACTATTGTCATAATTTGGATTGCATGAACCTATGTTGTAAATATGTTTGTTGTTGCTCAAAGATGTTGTGTGTATTGTATTACTAGTTTACGTTTGAACTTTGAACACAGTGGTGTGCTCATGTACTAATTTGGATTGTACGAACCTATGTTGTAAATATGTTTGTTGTTGCTCAAAGATGTTGTGTGTATTGTATTACTATTTTACGTTTGAACTTTGAACACAGTGGTGTGCTCATGTACAAATGGATACTACGTTTTGCATGTCTAAATGCAATTAGTAACTTATTTCCCAGTACTGAGCAAGCATATATTGTGTCCATGATTATAGAACGAGAGATATCTCGCACGATATTGTATTATAATTTTCATACTCAACCTTTACAAGATGCATCATGCATTTACAAGAATATGTGATGATATCATTGTAAACTCTCAGTACAATGCTTATTAAACATTGGTGTGAGCAATTCATAAATATTGCAGAAGATCATTCGGTACATAGTCACAAGCGACGAGAACTTTGTTACCTTAACCACATTGAAAAAAAATCCTTGCCTCCATTTCACATCAAACACCGCTCCGTCCATTCAGAACATCCTAGCTATTGTACACAGGTTCCTCTACGTACACCAGTTCTGCACGATACCACAAAACTACACTACTGTGTGCAATTGACCTATTTACTCAATCCATGCATGTGGTGCCACGCACCCGTGACCCTAGAGACTACACATCTGTGCATCATTAACCGAGCCCCTCTAACCAGATATTCGGACCGATGCCTCTACTGTCGTACATCCGTGCCTCTAGAATCTTGACACCAGCAAGTGGGTTCAAAACCGTGCCTCTAGACAACCGTGCTTGTACTGACTGCAGTGCCTCTGTTTGCTTGATCAACGTGCCTCACTTGAAACCCCAAGTAACTCTACATGCTCCGCACGCGTGACCACCAATGCAACTTTGGTGCTGCACAGATGCGTCTCTCACTATACCAGTACCTCCACAACCGTGCTTGTACTGACTATAATTCCATGCCTCCATTTTGCTCAATCCACGTGCCTCACATAAAACCAATAGTAACTCTACGTCCTACACACACATGTGCCTCTCGCATGAAACCCATAGTATCTCGCCCGTACAACTTTGGCGCTACACACACGTAGCTCTCAGTATACCCGTGCCTCCTCACGACCATGCCTGCACTGACTTCAATTTCGTGCCTTCATTTACTTAATCCACGTGCCTCACATAAAAGAGATACACAGTCGTGCCTCAGAGTAAACAACACACATGCCTCTACTATATTCAAAACTATAACCCCAATTAAATAACATCCGTCCAAAAGAACATCTTTAAAAGAGATGCACAGCCATACCTCTTCTACAAACATACAACAGCAATGAACACTTAGGTTCTTAGGTTCATATCGTTTCATATATCAAGACAACATTAACCCGTAGCATAGATTTTTAAACAAAATCCATTTATGTTCAAAGGCTATAACTAGCATCACTGCGGCAGAAGATTGAAGATAACAACAAGCCTCCCATCACGCTCTTTGAAAGTTATCAGCACCAAGTTGTTTACTTCAATAGACGATGCCTGGAGAAAATCACTGAAACCTTCTACTACCCAAGCCAATGAAGTAGGAGCAAGGAGTGCTCACATATACATCATCATCACCAGATTCCAAAGTAACTTCAAGGGTTAAAACGCCAGTCCTAGGAAAAGTCACAAACTCCTTCAAACTCCTCACAACAATACCAGGAATAACCTCACAAAAACATCAAGCTATCAGAAAATAGAACAAAAATTTAAAACTATAAATAGAAGAGATAGTAAAATAAATAAATAAACAGAAACAAAGAAAAAACAGTGTAACAAAATCTGACCATATGATAACCATTAACATTCATGGAATCAATCCTGTGAACAAAAGGACAACACGGTATGTAGACATCATCAAAGAGTTGACACCTCATGAAATACATCTGCTGATAATTAAGAAAAACACCACGTGTGTAATAACAACTCCCAACAAGTTCCATCTCGGAGTCACTCAACCCATCAAGAGCTACAAAATATAATTAGACAGGGTCAAGGGAACAGAAAAATCATCATGTGCAATAAAACAAGCTAAAAACTTCCTTAAAAATAAACCTTACCAACAGAAGGTAAAGGAGACAACGCATCTCCATGACCAACACGATAAAAATCAATACCAATCCATGTTCCATAGTGTTCAAGCCTAATGGTCATTATATCACGAGGACGAACACCATAATCACTGACCAATCGTTCCCAGGAAGGACCATGGAATTTACTCCTCAACCGACCATGACTAAACGAAATACCATACAAATAACCCTCATTGCACTAAAAAGCAAGATCAGTATCTTCGTCACCCCTCCTTATGGCTAAAGCCCTGCACTCCTCGATGTAACGAGCAAGATGAGCTCTAACACTGCACGGAACATACTGCAGAACAAATCAAAACCTAGACAGCATGAGCAGCACCAAAAGAAATAAACGTATGTGCCAAAAATTGAACAATTATAAAATGGTATTCTTACAACACGCCTCCAACAACGCCGATCAAGGACCACACTAAACCCATCTACAGAAGAATCAACAGAAGAACACGGGCCACCAGGCATACGGCAAAAAGGACAAGCCATAACTGCAAGGAACACAATGATTATCAAGAACTAATCACACAAAACCCAGTTGAAACTTGACATCTGATAGTGTTGGTAGTCCCCACCTGTAACTACCCCATAAATCTCCATATCCCGGAAATATAATGGGAACAAAAAAGAGAAACGTTAAAGGGAAACAGGGAACCCACGAAGGCAACCGGTAGGGAATGGCGATCACGCGAACGGGGAAGCGCGGTCGACGCTAAAGAAGGACCGCCGTAAAACCAGGCAACAAGCGCGGCGGTCGGGACAGGGGCCGCCGTAACCACGCGACAAGAGCGGCGGCCGCGACAGACGAAGACGACGGCAAAGAAAGAACAGTGCTCCACGACGGTTCGCCCACACCAGAGAGAAAACAGATCTCAAAACAGATCAAAAGGTTTTACAAAACATTAAAAGTATCAGGACTAAAGTGAAAAAAAGGAAAACCTAGAAAGGGAAACCAGAAACCGAAAAACATGGGAGACGCCGTACGCGCGACAAGTGTCACGCGCGGAGCGCCTCGGAAAAGTCTCCCGACCGCTCCGCGCATGACACTTGGCGCGCGCGGAGCGCCCGCCAACTAATCGTTGCGAGGACCTCTCCTCAATTAGTGATTTCGCATAACTGCATGCCCACACATCACGTCATTTGTGACAAACTAACAAGTCCATTTTTTTACGCCAGTGCAGGTAGGGGGCCACAAAACCAGCGCCGCCCGCCTCCCTCGGCCATTCTCCTGCCGCCCCTACCGCCGGCGAGGTCCGCGGTGACGGCAGGCCTGGTGCCAAGGTGCTAGGGCGAGCAGATCTGCAGCGGGATCCCCTTGAGGCGGCAGGGGCGTCTCTTGTGGTGCGCCCGTGGGCAGCAAGCAGGGCGGGGCCCCTAGCTTGTGCGGCAGCGGCCAGCGGTCCAGGACGGCGATGGGCGTCTGAGGGAGTCCTGGATTAGGGAGCGTTCGGGTAGCCGGACTATACCTTTAGCCGGACTCCAGGACTATGAAGATACAAGATTGAAGACTTCGTCCCGTGTCCGGATGGGACTTTCCTTGGCGTGGAAGGCAAGCTTGGCGAGGCGGATATTCAAGATCTCCTACCATTGTAACCGACTCTATGTAACCCTAACCCTATCCGGTGTCTATATAAACCGGAGGGTTGTAGTCCGTAGGCAATCAACTCCATATACAACAATCATACCATAGGCTAGCTTCTAGGGTTTAGCCTCCTTGATCTCGTGGTAGATCTACTCTTGTACTACCCATATCATCAATATTAATCAAGCAGGACGTAGGGTTTTACCTCCATCAAGAGGGCCCAAACCTGGGTAAAACATCGTGTTCCCTGCCTCCTGTTACCATCCGGCCTAGACGCACAGTTCGGGACCCCCTACCCGAGATCCGCCGGTTTTGACACCGACATTGGTGCTTTCATTGAGAGTTCCTCTGTGTCGTCGCCTTTAGGCCCGATGGCTCCTTTGATCATCAACAACGATGCGGTCCAGGGTGAGACTTTTCTCCCCGGACAGATCTTCATCTTCGGCGGCTTTGCTCTGCGGGCCAACTCGCTTGGCCACCTGGAGCAGATCGAAAGCTACGCCCCTGGCCATCAAGTCAGGTTTGGAAGCTTAAACTACACGGCTGACATCCGCGGAGACTTGTTCTTCGACGGGTTCGAGCCACGGCCGAGCGCGCCGCACTATCTCGAGGGGCATGATCTAGCTCTGCCTCCGGACAGTGCCCTGGAGGCCGCACACGCATCGGTTCCGACCCCTAACTCGGAGCCTATTGCGCCAATCGAGGACGAGAGGTTGGACGTCACCTTGGGGGCTGCGATCTCAAAGGCGATCGAGCTGAACGCTAGCCCCGCACTCTGCATGACCCGTGACTCCGAGGATCCGGCCTCCTCCCCAGACTCCAAACCCCCTGCACCCCTGCCAATCGAATCCGATTGGGCGCCGATAATGGAGTTCACCGCCGCAGGCATCTTTTAGCACTCGCCTTTTGGCGTCATCCTGAATTCTCTTAAGTCTCTCTCTTTATCAGGAGAGCCCTGGCCGGATTACGGTCAGCGAGGATGGGATACGGACGATGAAGAAATTCAAAGCCCACCCACCACCCACTTTGTAGCCACTGTCGACGATTTAACCGACATGCTTGACTTCGGCTCTGAAGACATCGACGGTATGGACGACGATGTAGGAGACGAACAGGAACCAGCACCTGTAGGGCGCTGGAAGGCCACGTCATCATATGACATATATATGGTGGATACTCCAAAAGATGGAGATGGCGATGGAACAGTGGGGGATGACACCCCCAAGAAACAGCCAAAGCGCCGGCGTCAGCGGCGCCGCTCTAAATCCCTCCAAAGCAAAAACGGTGATTCCGGCACGGGAGATAATACTACCCCGGATAGCGCCGAAGAACACCCACCTCAGCAAGATTCGGCACAGGAAGATGGAAAAGCCAGCCCTCATGAGAGAGCGGCAGACCGAGAGGTCGAGGATGATAACTATATGCCTCCCTCCGAAGATGAGGCAAGCCTCGATGACGACGAATTCGTCATACCATCAGACCCCGCCGAACAAGAGCGTTTCAAACGCAGGCTTTTAGCCACGGCAAGCAGCCTCAAGAAAAAGCAGCAACAGCTTAGAGCTGCCCAAGATTTGCTAGCTGACAGATGGACTGAAGTCCTTGCGGCCGAAGAGTATGAACTCGAATGCCCCTCCAAGAGTTACCCAAAGCGCAGGCCGCTACCCCGATTAGAGGAGGAAGCACCTACATCACCAGCGCATGACATGGCAGACCGGCCACCTCGCGGCCGCGATAGAGAGGCCTCTCGGCCCTCCACCCAAGCCATGCCCCGATGCCGCTCAACTAAGGCACGGGAAAATGCGCCAGGCCTATGAGACGTACTAGAGGATAAGGTAAGACAAACAAGATTGATCTACAGATCGCGCAGGCGCCCTATGGCACGTGACAATGATCGTCACTCTGGATACAACAAATCGGCCGGGCCGAACACAACAGACATAGCTCTTCTGAGCTGCGTCGTGATATAGCCCAGTACAGAGGCGCCGCACACCCGCTATGCTTCATGAATGAAGTAATGGATCATAAAATCCTAGAGGGTTTCAAACCCGTAAACATCGAATCATACGATGGCACAACAGATCCGGCGGTATGGATCAAGGATTATCTCCTTCACATCCACATGGCACGCGGCGATGATCTACAGGCCATCAAATACCTCCCGCTCAAACTTAAAGGACCGGCCCGGCATTGGCTTAACAGCTTGCCAACAGACTCAATCGGTTCTTGGGAGGACCTGGAAGCCGCATTCCTCGATAACTTCCAGGGCACTTACGTGCGACCACCGGATGCCGACGACTTAAGCCACATAATTCAGTAGCCAGAGGAATCGGCCAGACAATTCTGGACATGGTTCCTGACAAAGAAAAACCAGATAGTCGACTGTCCGGATGTAGAGGCCCTAGCAGCCTTCAAACACAACATCCGCGACGAATGGCTTGCCCGACACCTGGGACAGGAAAAGCCAAAATCTATGGCAGCCCTCACGACACTCATGACCCGCTTTTGCGCGGGAGAAGACAGCTGGCTAGCTCGCAGTAACAACTTATCAAAGAACCCTGGTAATTCGGATACCAAGGACAAAAGTGGCAGGACACGTCGGAATAAGCAAAAACGCCGCGTTAGCAGCGACAGCAATGAAGACACGGCAGTCAATGCCGGATTCAAAGGCTATAAATCCGGTCAGCGGAAAAAGTCATTCAAAAAGAATACTCAGGGCCCGTCCAGTTTGGACGGAATACTCGATCGCTTGTGCCAGATACATGGCACCCCCGAAAGGCCAGCCAATCACACTAACAGGGATTGTTGGGTGTTCAAGCAGGCAGGCAAGTTAAGGGCCGAAAACAGAGACAAGGGGCTGCACAGCGACGATGAGGAGGGGCCCAAGCCGCCAAACAATAATGAACAGAAGGGCTTTCCCCCACAAGTGAGGACGGTGAACATGATATACGCAACCCACATTCCCAGACGGGAGCAGAAGCGTGCGCTACGGGACGTATACGCGATGGAGCCAGTCGCCCCAAAGTTCAACCCGTGGTCCTCCTGCCTGATCACTTTTGATCGAAGGGACCATCCCACTAGCATCCGTCATGGCGGCTTCACCGCATTGGTTCTCGACCCAATCATCGACGGATTTCATCTCACAAGAGTCATCATGGACAGCGGCAGTAGCCTGAACCTGCTTTATCAGGATACAGTGCGGAAAATGGGCATAGATCCCTCACGGATTAAGCCCACAAAAACGACCTTTAAAGGCGTTATAACAGGTGTAGAAGCCAACTGTACAGGCTCAGTAACACTTGACGTGGTCTTCGGATCCCCGGACAATTTCCGAAGCAAAGAGTTAATCTTCGATATAGTCCCGTTCCGCAGTGGCTATCACGCCCTGCTCGGACGAAGCGCATTTGCAAAGTTCAATGCGGTGCCGCACTACGCATATCTCAAGCTCAAGATGCCAGGCCCTCGAGGAGTAATCACGGTCAACGGAGACACCGAACGCTCTCTCCGTACGGAGGAGCACACGGCGGCTCTCGCAGCGGAAGTACAAAGTAGCCTTCTTAGGCAATTCTCCAGTCCGGCCGTTAAAAAGCCAGACACTGCCAAGCGCGCCCGGAGTAACCCACAGCAGGACCGCCTGGCACACTTCGAACAAGCGTAGCAATATGGCCCCAACCCCAGCTCTCGCGACATAGCGAAACCAGTACCTCGCATACATAACTACGCCCTTGAAATAGCATGGGCACAGGGGAAGGGGCACAATAACGGCATGCCCAAAATACGGCTTAAAACGTACTAGGGGCTGCTGGATTCTTTTTTTAATTTTTCTTACTTTCAGGACTCCATACTTCGGATGACATGTTCGGTAATTCGACTGCCGCACAAACGATGCAAGATCCAGGGAAGCAGACAAGCCATGCCGCATTATGGAACTCCCAGTTGGTCTCTGTTACGAGCGGTATACCTGTTTTAAATACAATTCCGCGGCCTGCCCCTGGTCCGGACATACTAAATAGTCCAATATCTTTTGCTTACCGCACTATTTGTATCATTCGGCTTTGATACATAGCCTCTCTATAAACAATGCATAGCTTTTTGTCTATTTTTTGCATTATCATATTTTCATATATATGTTTATGACATGTTGCACCCATACACTATGGTACGGCAAACAACGCCAGGGGCTTTAGTACCCATAAATATGGCGTGAGAAGTCCGTACACTTTCACAAGTGCGGCACCCCGAACTTATAGCACTATATGCATCGGCTCCGAATCATGATTTGGGTCAATAGTTGGGTTTGCCTGGCTCCTATGTTTTGGTGCCTTACGTTCTGCTATATCGGCTAAGGTAGCACTAGGAGAACCACTGCGATTGTGCCCCGGTTGAGCTGGATTAAGCACCTCAGTGGAGAAAGCTAAAACTGAATGTCATGATGTGGTGAGAGACCGGTCGCTGTTCGAGAGGTTTTTCGAGTCCCTAAAGGCTTATGCCGCTTCGAGCGAGGAGCTGGCTTTGTCCGGCCAAGGCGTGAATAGCGCCCCGAACTCGGTCTTCCGAACTAGGGGCTTCACCGAAATTTAAAATTATAGAGTTATATGGCTAAGTGAGAGTGTTCAAGCATTATAGTCCGATTGCCTGGTTCGTTGTGCTGAGTGTCGGTGTCAAAACCGGCGGATCTCGGGCAGGGGGTCCCGAACTGTGCGTCTAGGCCGGATGGTAACAGGAGGCAGGGAACACGATGTTTTACCCAGGTTCGGGCCCTCTTGATGGAGGTAAAACCCTATGTCCTGCTTGATTAATATTGATGATATGGGTAGTACAAGAGTAGATCTACCACGAGATCAAGGAGGCTAATCCCTAGAAGCTAGCCTATGGTATGATTGTTGTATATGGAGTTGATTGTTGATGGCCTACGGACTACAACCCTCCGGTTTATATAGACACCGGATAGGGTTAGGGTTACATAGAGTCGGTTACAGTGGTAGGAGATCTTGAATATCTGCATCGCCAAGCTTGCCTTCCACGCCAAGGAAAGTCCCATCCGGACACGGGACGAAGTCTTCAATCTTGTATCTTCATAGTCCTGGAGTCCGGCTGAAGGTATAGTCCGGCTACCCGAACACCCCCTAATCCAGGACTCCCTCAGTAGCCCCTGAACCAAGCTTCAATGACGACGAGTTCGGCGCGCAAATTGTCTTCGGCATTGCAAGGCGGGTTCCTCCTCCAAGTCCTTCATAGAAGATTGTAAACACCAAGAGTAGTGTCTGGCTCTGCAAAATAGACATCCACATATTGCCATAGAGAGAATAATATTAACACGAACCAAATCTGCTGACGTATTCCGCAGTGCGTCATCACACTACGGCCTGGTCCTTTACTCAAATCGTTTTCACTTTTCCACCTCAGCGTGTTTTGCGAGGGAGTTTCCTTGGCACGTCTTGTCAAAGCAGAGATCGTGTGCCCCCCTTTTATGGGATTCTCATCAATACGGACGTGGGTAACCTAATCGTGCCCGTTAGCATGTTTTCTTGATTAAAGGCGAGTCCCAAACGGTTACGGGGAGGGCTCCTGGTATTCAACCTCTTATAAAGAGACCAGGGCCTTACTCTTTTTATCCAATCCCAAAACGAGTTCGCCCGTCGCCTCGAGTTCCAACACCCTAGGCTCCAGATTCTGGGCGCCTCAGACCTTCGACAATGTCTGGTTCCGACCTTCAAGGCCGATGGATGCCCTCCTCCGTCACGGAGGAGGACGTGCTAAAGTTGAGAGAGGCTAAGTTCTTGACCGCCAAAATTTCGCACAGGTTGCCTGCTCAAAGGCAGGCTATCCCCAGTCCCCAGCCCAGTGAGAGCGTAGTTTT
Organism: Triticum aestivum; assembly: GCF_018294505.1. Taxonomy (NCBI): domain Eukaryota; kingdom Viridiplantae; phylum Streptophyta; class Magnoliopsida; order Poales; family Poaceae; genus Triticum; species Triticum aestivum. Next base: position 622,473,016 of record NC_057809.1, read on the forward strand.
CGTGTCTCACTTCCTTCGGGGGTTAGGCTTCCCGATGGATCCCTTTGTGAGGGGACTACTGTTTTATTACGGGCTGGAATTTCACGACTTAGCTCCGGAGTCCATCCTCCATATCTCCTTGTTTATCGTTGTATGCGAAGCGTTCCTCCGTGTTACCCCTCACTTCGGATTATGGCTCAAGACTTTCAAAGTGGAGCCGAAGATGATCAAGGGACGGCACGCAGAGTGCGGAGGCACTGTTATAAGCAAAAATGCTGATGCTCCATGGCCCGAGGGCTCTTTTCAAGAGGAGCTAGGCTTGTGGCAATGAGAGTGGTTTTACATCACCACTCCCCGGAGCACCAAGTGGGTGGCGCTTCCTGCCTTTCGCTCGGGTCCCCCACCACGGCTAGCGTCATGGGTCAACAGAGGGTTAAGTTGGGGTTTGCCCAAAGACGTGCCCTTGTTACAGGGCCGCATTAAAGATCTCTTGGAAGGAGACCTCAGCCTGGTCAAGGTGACGCAGGTCATGCTGATTCGCTGAATATTGCCCGGCAAACGTCGCCCCCTTCGCCTGTGGGAGTTTAATCCAGAGGGACCGCGAGCTCTCCAGAACTTTATGGGCGCAACACCCGCGGAGATGTATAAACTGTTCTTCGGATCACAAGAGATGTGTCCGGATTTAACCGAGGATGCAGGCCTAAGCCGCAATCGCTCGGATACTCAAGTAAGCAACCTTGTGCCCGACCTTCTATCCGTATAATTGTCATAAACTTGCCCCTAAAAGAGCCGTCCTTTTAAACAGGAGTGGATAGCGAAGGCAAAGCTGATCAGGTGTCCGGCTCCCCTTCCTGAAACCAGGCCGGATCCCGTGCTGGTCAGGATGCTGGAGATAATGCCTTTGGAGGGGAGGACAAGGAAGCTATGGCCTCCTCGAAGGAGGCTGCTCCGAAGGGAGGAACCGACAATTCCTCTCCTAAGGGGAAGAAGAGAGCCGCCTCTGACGACCCGGAAACCATGGCCTTGAAGCGTGGGGAAAAATCCTCGTCAGAGGGTCCGACGCCGGGGAGTTCCTCGATCGGACTACACCCTCAAGGGGATCAGCCCTCCAGCAAGCCGTAAGTAGAGAAAGATTTTCCTTTTGAGGGATGAGGGAAATCTTTGATTTATATCTTGAGAAGATTAACCGAATTTTTACCTTGTAGCTCGGACCTCAGTCCTTCTCAGCAGAGCTCGTCTTCGGGGGATCTCCTTCCAGAGATGATGGAGAGTGGGACGCCTCCCCCTGCCGTGCCGCCTAGTGAGGCGGGCGACCCTGAGGTGTCGTCGCGGAGGGTTTCTCCGAATCCGGCAGGGGCGGAAGATAGCTATGTGGCCCCCTGAGGTTCTCCGCGTCCGGCCTTCGAAAGAGGTCGTGGGACAAGTCTGGCACCGTCTGGTGCTCGGCCGGAGGAGCTAAAGATTCTGCTGGGGCGAGCTTCTATCTCGGAGGAGCATCGTGCATTGATGGGCACGGTGATTGAAAGGATCTCATCCGCAGAGAGCGGATTGCATGAGGCCGTCAAAAGTTTACTGACGGGTTTTGAAGTACATTAGATAATATATACTTTTGTCAGTTGCGCATTAATAAGATGCGCCCTGTGTAGATAGTAGCCCCTGAGACTCTGCGCGTCGTCAAGAAATGACGGCACGCAGAGGATCATAATCCCAGGTCTAAGATGTCGCCTGTGAATGTAGGCGGCAGGGTGTCTGGAATTGAGCCGAACTGACGATTTTGTCGAACTAAAGCGGCAACTGGACGTGGCAGATGCCGACATCGTGCTTGTCAACAAGCGGCTTGATGAGGCTCAAGGTATGTAATTCCTCGGGCGGCATTAGGTAAGAAGAGTTTTATGCCAGTGTCTTACGATGTGTGTGCTTGACGCAGATGGTGCGGCCGCCGTGGAGAGTCTTAGGGCAGAACTTGCCCGAGCTAAAGAACAGGCCAGAGAAAGTGATGCGGCAGCCAAGAAAGCCCTTGAAGAGATGAGAGACGAATAGGCTGCTCATTGCCGAAGCAAGGAAGAGATGGCCGAGATGGCCGAAAAGTTAAAGAGTGCTGCAGACCGTTGCAGACTTCTTGAGAAAGAAGACCAGGCGAAACAGACAGAGTTAGAGAAGGCCATTGCCAATGCTAAGGACGCGCGCTCTGCGATGAGAGCTGCGAAGGAGGAGCTGCATCAGGCCGAACAGATTGCGGCCGGAAAGCCCTTTATGCTGCGAAGGAAATTTTGTGATCCGAAGTTTGCTCCGTTGGACCGGTTGTGGAGTGTGGAGGATACCTATCTGGATTTGGCAGCGAGTGCTGCTGATGCGACCGAACACTTTCGATATCAGAAAGATCGCGAAGTGGAAAAGCTTTTCTGGTCACAGTTTCACAATCCAGAGCGTCCACTGGCAGTGGACGATCGTTTGGCTCAATGGGCCGAACTGAATAGGTTGTCCGGACTCGCCATGAAGTATGTCATGGGTCACCTGTGGCCGAGGAGATCGGAGCCGAAGAGTTATTTCAGCCGGACTATACCTTCAGCCGGACTCCAGGACTATGAAGATACAAGATTGAAGACTTCGTCCCGTGTCCGGATGGGACTTTCCTTGGCGTGGAAGGCAAGCTTGGCGATGCGGATATTCAAGATCTCCTACCATTGTAACTGACTCTATGTAACCCTAACCCTATCCGGTGTCTATATAAACCGGAGGGTTGTAGTCTGTAGGCCATCAACAATCAACTCCATATACAACAATCATACCATAGGCTAGCTTCTAGGGTTTAGCCTCCTTGATCTCGTGGTAGATCTACTCTTGTACTACCCATATCATCAATATTAATCAAGCAGGACGTAGGGTTTTACCTCCATCAAGAGGGCCCGAACCTGGGTAAAACATCGTGTTCCCTGCCTCCTGTTACCATCCGGCCTAGACGCACAGATCGGGACCCCCTACCCGAGATCCGCCGGTTTTGACACCGACATTGGTGCTTTCATTGAGAGTTCCTCTGTGTCGTCGCCTTTAGGCCCGATGGCTCCTTTGATCATCAACAACGATGTGGTCCAGGGTGAGACTTTTCTCCCCGGACAGATCTTCGCCTTCGGCGGCTTCGCTCTGCGGGCCAACTCGCTTGGCCACCTGGAGCAGATCGAAAGCTACGCCCCTGGCCATCAAGTCAGGTTTGGAAGCTTAAACTACAGGGCTGACATCTACGGAGACTTGATCTTCGACGGGTTCGAGCCACGGCCAAGCGCGCCGCACTATCTCGAGGGGCATGATCTAGCTCTGCCTCCGGACAGTGCCCTGGAGGCCGCACACGCATCGGTTCCGACCCCTAACTCGGAGCCTATTGCGCCAATCGAGGACGAGCGGTTGGACGTCACCTCGGGGGCTGCGATCTCAAAGGCGATCGAGTCGAATGCTAGCCCCGCACTCTGCATGACCCGTGACTCTGAGGATCCGGACTCCGAACCCCCCGCGCCCCTGCCAATCGAATCCGATTGGGTGCCGATAATGGAGTTCACCGCCGCAGACATCTTTCAGCACTCGCCTTTTGGCGACATCCTGAATTCTCTTAAGTCTCTCTCTTTATCAGGAGAGCCCTGGCCGGACTACGGTCAGCAAGGATGGGATACGGACGATGAAGAAATTCAAAGCCCACCCACCACCTACTTGGTAGCCACTGTCGACAATTTAAACGACGTGCTCAACTTCGACTCCGGAGACATCGACAGCATGGATGACGATGCAAGAGATACCGATGAACCAACGCCCATAGGGCATTGGACAGCCACCTCATCTCACGATGTGTACATGGTGGATACCCCTAAAGGAAGCGACAACGAGGGAAAAGGGGACGGAACGGGAGATCGACCCCCCGAAAAGCAATCAAAGCGTCAGCGTAAACGCTGACCCAAGCCCCGCCTCGATAAAAACCCAGCCATAGAGTAGGACGAGCCGGTAGACGACGAGCAGGTCTTAGAGCAACCGTCCGAAAAGGGCAACACGGATAGAGAAACCGAACATCCCTCCTCCGGCGAAAACGGCATTCCGGACGAACTCACGCCGGATAAACCTATGGAGCAGAAGAATCTCCACGAGAGGCTCGTTGCAACTGCATGCAGCCTAAAAAAGCAGAAGTAGAAGCTAAAAACAGCGGAAGATGCACTCCGGATTAGATGGAGCAAAGTAATCAATACCGCAGATAAATACGGCGACAGTCGCCGCACTAAAAGCTATCCGAAAAGAAAGCTACTGCCTGAATTCGACGAAGAGGCCCTGGAGCCCTCGCACTCAAAAAATGAGAAAGCCACACGGTCGGATAGACGACCCCATAAAGCGGCAAGCGGCGCCGCACTTAAATCGGCATGCGACCCACTTAAGGATTCGCACCATGGCCCAGTCAGGTCCATTTATGGGCCAAGAAAGCAAGCTCTCGTAAGCAACACAATAAAGCCATCATCAGAATCCGGCACACCCAAATACAGGGGCGCCGCACACCCCCTATGTTTCACCGATGAGGTCCTGGACTATGAATTTCCAGAGGGATTCAAACCCGTAAACATAGAGGCATATGATGGAACAACAGACCCTAGAGTCTGGATCGAGGATTATATCCTCCACATACACATGGCTAGAGGAGATGATCTCCACGCCATAAAATATTTACCCCTTAAGCTTAAAGGGCTAGCCCGGCATTGGCTTAAAAGCCTTCCTGAAAACACAATTGGAAGTTGGGAAGAGCTCGAGGATGCTTTCCGAGCAAATTTTCAAGGGACCTATGTCCGCCCTCCGGATGCAGACGATCTTAGTCACATAACGCAACAGCCCGGAGAATCAGCTCGGCAGTTCTGGAATAGATTCCTCACTAAAAAGAATCAGATAGTCGACTGTCTAGACACCGAAGCCCTAGCAGCTTTCAGGCACAACGTCCGAGATGAATGGCTCGCCAGACACCTCGGCCAAGAAAAGCCGAGAACAATGGCCGCACTAACAAGCCTCATGACCCGCTTTTGTGCAGGAGAGGACAGCTGGTTGGCAAGGTGCAGCCCCGGCGACCCAAGTACATCCGAAACTAGGGATGGAAACGGAAAACCGCAACGCAACAAGGACCGTCGCCGGACTAATGAGAAAAGTCCGAAGAGCACGGCAGTCAATGCCGGATTCAAAGGCTCACGACAAAATCAGGCAAAATCGCCCCCCCAGGATAACAGGGATGATCCATTCAACCTAAATAAAATCCTGGACAGGATATGTCAGATACATAGTACTCCCGGGAGGCCCGCTAACCATACCCAGAGAGACTGTTGGGTTTTCAAACAATCCGGTAGACTCAATGCCGAACACAAGGGGCTCGACACACCAAGGGAAGACGAGGTCGAACCCCAAAAGCAGAGCACCAGGAAACAAAAGAACTTCCCACAAGAAGTAAAAACAGTGAACTTACTTCACATAACAAAACATGCGGCGCCCGTAGAAGTACGCACCACAGGGCTCATCCCCAAAGAGTCCTGCCACTGGTTGTCAAAACCGATCATCTTCGATCAGCTAGATTATTCTAGAAATATCAAGAATGCAGGCTGGACTGCCTTGATACTCGATCCAATAATTGGCGGGCTCCAGTTTTCAAATGTCCTTATGGACGGCGGCAGTGGACTAAACCTGATATATCAGGATACAATCCAGCACATGGTGATAAACCCAGCAAGAATCCGCCGCAGCAAAACCTCCTTTCAAGGGGTTATACCTAGTCCGGACACCCATTGTATGGGTTTTCTCCGGCTCAAAGTCATATTCGGCTCGGCTGATAACTTCCGCCGCGAAAAGCTGACCTTCCATATCGTCCCGTTCTCAAGTCGCTATCAAGCGCTACTGGGACGCGAAGCTTTCGCTCACTTTAACGCAATACCGCATTATGCATCTCTTACGCTTAAGATGCCCGGTCCACGAGGCATCATCTCTTTGAAGGGGAAGCACTAAAGTGCGCCTCTCCAAGCGGAGGACTGTGCGGCCACTTTGACAGCCCCACAGCAAAATGGCCTCACCGGCCAAGAAACTTCAAAATAGGTCATTCAAGACCACGAACGCGGACAAACCAGTTCGGTGCAAAATCATCATTGATGCAGGCTTAGTGGCCATATACCCCCGCACTAGGGGCTTCACGCATATACAATAAGAGACAATAAAGCTCAATCTTATATATTTTACTTTATACTTTGTTTATTTTAAACTTTCGTTTGGCACGACCCGTTTTCAACTCAGTTCCTCTCTTTTACAGGGATGGACGTCGTGCGGCGCCCGTCCAGGATACGGCACAACGGAGACACAGGCGCAGACGTGGACGTCGGGGCCCATCCAGGATACAGCAACGGGACACAGGGCAGGTCCAGTAGGGACCCGTCCTAAAGGATTCTTTTAGATTAAGACCCTGCGTAAACCTTTTTTACTGTCTCTTGTTGATACACATCCCCTGGTTTTTCTGATATAACCAAAGGAGGAGGCTGGCGTCTTGGCATGTGGCCACGTTAGAATTTTTGCACGTACCTGGACACTAGGGGCTTTTTTAATACAGAGTGTTGTTTCGCCCGCACTCATAAAGACCGAACACCTTAGGGAGTGTTCGGCGTCACGAGTTTTGGCATTATATGCATTAGCTCCGAATCATGTCTTTGGTCAAATGTTGGGTTGCCCGGCTCCTGAGTTCGGCTACCTTACGTTCCGCTCTATCGGCTAAGGTAGCACCAGGAGAACTACTGCGATTGTGCCCCGGTTCGGCCGGGTGAGCACCTCAGTAGAAAAAGCCGAAAACTGACTGTCATGATGTAGCATGAGACTGGTCAGCCACTCGATGACCTATCGGAATCTATCGGATTCCTCCGCTTTAACGAAGGGCCGCTTCCCGGTCAGGCACATACGCGCCCCGAACTCGGGCGAGCGCAGTTGCCACCAAGAGGCTACCTAAATAGTCCCACTGTCAAGCTCCTATGGCTAAGTGAAAGTGTTAAAGCATTATAGTCCGGTTGCCTGGCCTGCTGCGCTATCACCTCCTTTGTAGGACCAAGACGTTGGGTTAAGTGTGAAAATGCATCTTCTGTGAGCACCCCCGCACTATGTGCGTGGGGGCTGAAGCCAACGACAGCCATCTTTCAGATTTTGTATATATATATATATATATATATATATATATATATATATATCTTAAAATGGCCGCACAGGAGGTGTTCCCAATACTTGAAGGCACAAGTATAAAAAGGCCACTACAGTTTATCAAAATATTACTTTATAATTACATATGCTATCATAACATAGCATCTTTCGAGCACTGCGTCTCTATTACACGAGCGCCTTCAAGGACTTCCTGAAAATAGTGCTCGAAGGGTACTCGTCTTTTGTCCGAATCTCGGGACGCAACAACGGTGGTCTCCATCTCTGTCCAGTATGTCTTGACACGGGCAAGAGCCATCGTTGCGCCCTCTATGCATGTTGACCTCTTCATTGCATTAATATTGACCAAAGATCAAAGGACGCACACGCATCGGTTCCGACCGGAGATAGCCTTTGAGATCACAGCCCCTGAGGTGACGTCCAACCGCTCGTCCTCGATTGGCGCAATAGGCTCCGAGTTAGGGGTCGGAACCGATGTGTGTGCGGCCTCCAGGGCACTGTCCGGAGGCAGAGCTAGATCATGCCCCTCGAGATAGTGCGGCGCGCTTGGCTGTGGCTCGAACCCGTCGAAGATCAAGTCTCCGCGGATGTCAGCCGTGTAGTTTAAGCTTCCAAACCTGACTTGATGGCCAGGGGCGTCGCTTTCGATCTGCTCCAGGTGGCCAAGCGAGTTGGCCCGCAGAGCGAAGCCGCCGAAGATGAAGATCTGTCCGGGGAGAAAAGTCTCACCCTGGACCGCATCGTTGTTGATGATCAAAGGAGCCATCGGGCCTAAAGGCGACGACACAGAGGAACTCTCAATGAAAGCACCAATGTCAGTGTCAAAACCGGCGGATCTCAGGTAGGGGGTCCCGAACTGTGCGTCTAGGCCGGATGGTAACAGGAGGCAGGGAACACGATGTTTTACCCAGGTTCGGGCCCTCTTGATGGAGGTAAAACCCTACGTCCTGCTTGATTAATATTGATGATATGGGTAGTACAAGAGTAGATCTACCACGAGATCAAGGAGGCTAAACCCTAGAAGCTAGCCTATGGTATGATTGTTGTATATGGAGTTGATTGTTGATGGCCTACGGACTACAACCCTCCGGTTTATATAGACACGGGATAGGGTTAGGGTTACATAGAGTTGGTTACAATGGTAGGAGATCTTGAATATCCGCATCGCCAAGCTTGCCTTCCACGCCAAGGAAAGTCCCATTCTGACACGGGACGAAGTCTTCAATCTTGTATCTTCATAGTCCTGGAGTCCGGCTGAAGGTATAGTCCGGCTACCTGAACACCCCCTAATCCAGGACTCCCTCACTGAGCGCCTCCCTCGAAGGACCCAACTATGGTAAAAAGAGCACTCAGGTTTATCCCGAACACCCCGGCACTAGTGGCAAGGGGGCAGAAGCCGACGACTGGCCATCTCTCAATTTTTTGATAAACGACCGCACAGAAAGTAATATTTTAAATTCAACAAGCATTGCTTGGTGCATATGAACAAGTTTTCAGCGCACAGGATAAACACGAGCGAGTTCATTCAAAAATTACATCCTTGGTGCATTCATCCGCCACAAGGCGGGCACCCGCAAGAACATCCTTATAGTAGTTCTCGGGCTTGCGATGCTCCTTCCCCGGCGGCGGCCCGTCCCGCACAAGCTTCTCACCATCCAGCTTACCCCAGTGCACGTTTGCATGGGCAAGGGCCCTACGGGCACCTTCGATGCAGACGGAGCGCTTGATGACCTCGAGCCTTGGACAGGCCTCCACCAGTCGCCGCACCAGCCCGTAGTAGCTCCCAGGAAGGGCCTCTCCGGGCCACACCCGAACTATGAAGCCCTTCATGGCCTGTTCGGCCGCCTTGTGGAGCTCGACCAGCTGTTTCAGCTGGTCGCTCAAGGGCACAGGGTGTCCGGCCTCGGTATACTGAGACCAGAACACCTTCTCCGTCGAGCTGCCCTCTTAGGCTTGGTAGAATGCGGCGGCGTCGGATACACTGCGGGGAAGATTTGCGAATGCCCCTGGAGAGCTCCGGATTCGGGTAAGTAACAAGTACTTTACTTTTATACTTCTGCTTTGCATAAAGAAGGCCTTACCCGCCGCTATCTTTTTCATCTCCTCCAACTCTTGGAGGGCCTTTTGGGCTTCGGCCTTGGCAGACTTGGCAGTCTCAAGGGCTGCCACGAGCTCGGACGCTTGCATCTTGGACTCAAGCTCCAAACTCTCATGTTTTTTCATGAGAGCCTGAAGCTCCCGCTGCACCTCGTCGACCTGGGCCTCAAGTTTCTCTTGCCCGGTGCACTCCGCGGCCATTTTCTTTTTGGCCTCGGACAGCGCCTGCTTGAGGGTCGCCACCTCAGTCGTGGCCCCTACAATAAGCAGTACAATCCTGTTATTTTTTGCAATCACATCTTTTTATAGGCACTTTTTCTGTAAGGTATTTCTTACCTTTTTTCTCCTCGAGCTGCCGTTTTGCAAGGCCGAGCTCTTGCTCGGTCCGCTCGAGGCCCTGTTTCAGGGCACCCACCTCCGCAGTCAGTGCGGCGGTGGCTAGCAGCGAAGCCTGCATATGCATATTGACTCTTTGTTGTTAGACTCCTGCGAAATTTAATAGATCCTCTATTCGGCTTTTCTTTCCAAACGCCAAACAGAGCATTAGGGGCTACTGTCTATGCGGTTATATTTTTACATATTTTTTACTTACCTCGAAGCCTGTTAGAAGGCTAGCGCAAGCTTCACTCAGTCCGCTCTTGGCGGACTGAACCTTCTGGATCACCGTACTCATAATAGTACGGTGCTCCTCGTCGATGGAGGCGTCGTCAAGCACCTCCAGCAGATTGTCCGGCACCTCCGGTTGGATGGAGGCTGCCAGCTCAGAAGGCTTACTCCTCTTGGAAGGAGTTCGCCTACCGCGGTCCGGAACTATTGTAGATTCCGGTGCAGTGTCCAGCTCAAAGCCGTACTTGGAGCCCTGGGGGGTCTTGTCCCCTTTACTCCTGGGGTCCGGGAGGTCGCCTTGCGGCTCCTCCAGGACCACCTCCTCCTGCCCCGGAGCTCGTCGCGACGCCACTTCGGCATCGTCCGCGGTGCGGGGGGGGGGGGGGACAACGGGCGGAACTGAGTTCACGTCCGATGAATTCAGGGAGCCACTCGACGACTCGTCGAGTCCGTCCCGGGGCGGACTGCATGATTACATTCGACATTAGGGAAAGCTGTGCAACAAAGGAACATCATGAGTTACTCTGATATCCGAACTTACGATTTCGCCGGATGCTTGGCCCTGTCTGGCCACTCCTCTTCGCCCTCTTCGGCATTGGGGGCGTAGTCCGGCGGAGGGGTCTTCCTTTTCCTAGATCCCTCGACCTCCCCCATTGGGGCGGCCTTCCTCTTCTCTCCTCCCTCTGCTGGGGGGGAGAGTTTTCTTCTTCCTCCTCCTTGTTTTCATGGGAGGAGGGCGTCTCGGACTCATCAGATGACGACACTACCACGTTGCGGGCACTCTTTCGAGTCCCCGTGGTCTTCTTCTTCTTGGCCTTCTTCTTCGGCACCACATAAGGCGCCGGAGCCAGCAGCTTCACTAGTAGAGCTAGAGCTGGGTCTTCGGGCAGCGGAGCCAGACAGTTAATCAATCCGGACATCGCCCGCCAAGCCTATCAAAGGTAAGGGAGTTTAGATCCCGCATAGAGTCAAACTATGAAAAAAAGCTTAACATCCTGTAAAAGGTGTAGATGGCTTACCTCGCAAGCGTGACGCTGCGAGCTGTATCCACGGTCCTCGGAAGCGGATGCGGGAGCCTCGGCGCCCTTGAATAGCATCTTCCAGGCGTCTTCATACGTTGTGTCGAAGAGCCTGCTGAGGGTTTGATGCTGCGCCGGGTCGAACTCCCATAGATTAAAACCCCGTTGTTGGCACGGGAGGATCCGGCAGACGAGCATAACCTGGATTACTGAGGGAGTCCTGGATTAGGGGGTGTTCGAGTAGCCGGACTCCAGGACTATGAAGATACAAGATTGAAGACTTCATCCCGTGTCCGGATGGGACTTTCCTTGGCGTCGAAGGCAAGCTTGGCGATGCGGATATTCAAGATCTCCTACCATTGTAACCGACTCTATGCAACCCTAACCCTATCCGGTGTCTATATAAACCGGAGGGTTGTAGTCCGTAGGCAATCAACTCCATATACAACAATCATACCATAGGCTAGCTTCTAGGGTTTAGCCTCTTCGATCTCGTGGTAGATATACTCTTGTACTACCCATATCATCAATATTAATCAAGTAGGACGTAGGGTTTTACCTCCATCAATAGGGCCCGAACCTGGGTAAAACATCGTGTTCCCTGCCTCCTATTACCATCCGGCCTAGACGCACAGTTCGGGACCCCCTACCCGAGATCCGCCGGTTTTGACACCGACATTGGTGCTTTCATTGAGAGTTCCTCTGTGTCATCGCCTTTAGGCCCGATGGCTCCTTTGATCATCAACAACGATGCGGTCCAGGGTGAGACTTTTCTCCCCGGACAGATCTTCGTCTTCGGCCGCTTCGCTCTGCGGGCCAACTCGCTTGGCCACCTGGAGCAGATCGAAAGCTACGCCCCTGGCCATCAAGTCAGGTTTGGAAGCTTAAACTACACGACTGACATCCGCGGAGACTTGATCTTCGACGGGTTCGAGCCACGGCCAAGCGCGCCGCACTATCTCGAGGGGCATGATCTAGCTCTGCCTCCGGACAGTGCCCTGGAGGCCGCACACGCATCAGTTCCGACCCCTAACTCCGAGCCTATTGCGCCAATCGAGGACGAGCGGTTGGACGTCACCTCGGGGGCTGCGATCTCAAAGGCGATCAAGCCGAACGCTAGCCCCGCACTCTACATGGCTCGTGACTCCGAGGATTCGGATGCCTCCCCGGACTCCGAACCCCCCGCGCCCCTGCCAATCGAATCCGATTGGGCGCCCATAATGGAGTTCACCGCCGCAGACATCTTTCAGCACTCGCCTTTTGGTGACATCCTGAATTCTCTTAAGTCTCTCTCTTTATCAGGAGAGCCCTGGCCGGACTACGGTCAGCGATGGTGGGATACGGACGATGAAGAAATTCAAAGCCCACCCACCACCCACTTGGTAGCCACTGTCGAAAATTTAAACGACGTGCTCAACTTCGACTCCGGAGACATCGACAGCATGGATGACGATGCAGGAGATACCGATGAACCAACGCCCATAGGGCATTGGACAGCCACCTCATCTCACGATGTGTACATGGTGGATACCCCTAAAGGAAGCGACAACGAGGAAAAAGGGGACGGAACGGGAGATCGACCCCCCGAAAAGCAATTAAAGCGTCGGCATAAACGCCGACCCAAGCCCCGCCTCGATAAAAACCCAGCCATAGAGCAGGACGAGCCGGTAGACGACGAGCAGGCCTTAGAGCAACCGTCCGAACAGGGCAACGCGGATAGAGAAACCGAACATCCCTCCTCCGGCAAAAACGGCATTCCGGACGAACTCACGCCGGATAAACCTATGGAGCAGAAGACTCTCCATGAGAGGCTCGTTGCAACTGCACGCAGCCTAAAAAAGCAGAAGCGGAAGCTAAAAACAGCGGAAGATGCACTCCGGATTAGATGGAGCAAAGTAATCAATACCGCAGATAAATACGCGACAGTCGCCGCACTAAAAGCTATCCGAAAAGAAAGCCACTGCCTGAATTCGACGAAGAGGCCCTAGAGCCCTCGCACTCAAAAAATGAGAAAGCCACACGATCGGATAGACGACCCCATAAAGCGGCAAGCGGCGCCGCACTTAAATCGGCATGCGACCCACTTAAGGATTCGCACCATGGCCCAGTCAGGTCCATTTATGGGCCAAGAAAGCAAGCTCTCGTAAGCAACGCAATAAATCCATCATCAGAATCCGGCACACCCAAATACAGGGGCGCCGCACACCCCCTATGTTTCACCGATGAGGTCCTGGACTATGAATTTCTAGAAGGATTCAAACCCGTAAACATAGAGGCATATGATGGAACAACAGACCCTGGAGTCTGGATCGAGGATTATATCCTCTACATACACATGGCTAGAGGAGATGATCTCCACGCCATAAAATATTTACCCCTTAAGCTTAAAGGGCCAGCCCGGCGTTGGCTTAAAAGCCTTCCTGAAAACACAATTGGAAGTTGGGAAGAGCTCGAGGATGCTTTCCGAGCAAATTTTCAGGGGACCAATGTCCGCCCTCCGGATGCAGACGATCTTAGTCACATAATGCAACAGCCCGGAGAATCAGCTCGACAGTTCTGGAATAGATTCCTCACTAAAAAGAATCAGATAGTCGACTGTCCGGACGCAGAAGCCCTAGCAGCTTTCAGGCACAACGTCCGAGACGAATGGCTCGCCAGACACCTCGGCCAAGAAAAGCCGAGAACAATGGCCGCACTAACAAGCCTCATGACCCGCTTTTGTGCAGGAGAGGACAGCTGGTTGGCAAGGTGAAGCCCCAGCGACCCAAGTACATCCGAAACTAGGGATGGAAACGGAAAACCGCGACGCAACAAGGACCGTCACCGGACTAATGAGAAAAGTCCGAAGAGCACGGCAGTCAATGCTGGATTCAAAGGCTCACGACAAAATCAGGCAAAATTGCCCCCCCCCCCAAGGATAACAGGGACGATCCATCCAACCTAAATAAAATCATGGACAGGATATGTCAGATACACAGTACTCCCGGGAAGCCCGCTAACCATACCCACAGAGACTGTTGGGTTTTCAACCAATCCGGTAGACTCAATGCCGAACACAAGGGGCTCGACACACCAAGCGAAGACAAGGACAAACCCCAAAAGTGGAGCACCAGGAAACAAAAGAACTTCCCACAAGAAGTAGAAACAGTGAACTTACTTCACATAACAAAACATGCGGCGCCCGTAAAAGTACGCACCACAGGGCTCATCCCCAAAGAGTCCTGCCACTGGTTGTCAAAACCGATCATCTTCGATCAGCTAGATTATTCTAGAAATATCAAGAATGCAGGCTGGACTGCCTTGATACTCGATCCAATAATTGGCGGGCTCCAGTTTTCAAATGTCCTTATGGACGGCGGCAGTGGACTAAACCTGATATATCAGGATACAATCCAGCACATGGTGATAAACCCAGCAAGAATCCGCCGCAGCAAAACCTCCTTTCAAGGGGTTATACCTAGTCCGGACACCCATTGTATGGGTTTTCTCCGGCTCAAAGTCATATTCGGCTCGGCTGATAACTTCCGCCGGCAAAAAGCTGACCTTCCATATCGTCCCGTTCTCAAGTCGCTATCAAGCGCTACTGGGACGCGAAGCTTTCGCTCGCTTTAAGGCAATACCGCATTATGCATCTCTTACACTTAAGATGCCCGGTCCACGAGGCATCATCTCTTTGAAGGGGAAGCACTAAAGTGCGCCTCCCCATGCGGAGGACTGTGCGGCCGCTTTGACAGCCCCACAGCAAAATGGCCTCACCGGCCAAAAAACTTTGAAATAGGTCATTCAAGACCACGAACGCGGACAGACGAGTTCGGTGCAAAATCATCATTGATGCAGGCTTAGTGGCCATATACCCCCGCACTAGGGGCTTCACGCATATACAATAAGAGACAATAAAGCTCAATCTTATATATTTTACTTTATACTTTGTTTATTTTAAACTTTTGTTCGGCACGACCCGTTTTCAACTCAGTTCCTCTCTTTTACAGATGGACGTCGTGCGGCGCCCGTCCAGGATACGGCACAACGGAGACACAGGCGCAGACGTGCAATGGACGTCGTGCGGCGCCCGTCCAGGATACGGCACAACGGAGACACAGGCGCAGACGTCCAGTAGGGACCCGTCCTAAAGGATTCTTTTTAGATTAAGACCCTGCATAAACCTTTTTTACTGTCTCTTGTTGATACACATCCCCTGGTTTTTTCTGATATAACCAAAGGAGGAGGCTGGCGTCTTGGCATGTGGCCACGTCAGAATTTTTGCACGTACCTGGACACTAGGGGCTTTTTTAATACAGAGTGTTGTTTCGCCCGCACTCATAAAGACCGAACACCTTAGGGAGTGTTCGGCGTCGCGAGTTTTGGCATTATATGCATCAGCTCCGAATCATGTGTTTGGTCAAATGTTGGATTGCCCGGCTCCTGAGTTCGGCTACCTTACGTTCCGCTCTATCGGCTAAGGTAGCACCAGGAGAACTACTGCGACTGTGCCCCGGTTCGGCCGGGCGAGCACCTTAGTAGAGAAAGCCGAAAACTGACTGTCATGATGTAGCGTGAGACTGGTCAGCCACTCGATGACCTATCGGAATCTATCGGATTCCTCCGCTTTAACGAAGGGCCGCTTCCCGGTCAGGCACATACGCACCCCGAACTCGGGCGAGCGCAGTCGCCACCAAGAGGCTACCTAAATAGTCCCACTATCAAGCTCCTATGGCTAAGTGAAAGTGTTAAAGCATTATAGTCCGGTTGCCTGGCCCGCTGCGCTATCACCTCCTTTGTAGGACCAAGACGTTGGGTTAAGTGTGAAAATGCGTCTTCTGCGAGCACCCCCGCACTATGTGCGTGGGGGCTGAAGCCAACGACTGCCATCTTTCAGATTATATATATATATATATATATATATATATATATATATATATATATATATATATATATATATATATATATATCTTAAAACGGTCGCACGGGAGGTGTTCCCAATACTTGAAGGCACAAGTATAAAAAGGCCACTACAGTTTATCAAAATATTACTTTATAATTACATATGCTATCATAACATAGCATCTTTCGAGCACTACATCTCTATTACACGAGCGCCTTCAAGGACTTCCTAAAAATAGTGCTCGGAGGGTACTCGGCTTTTGTCCGAATCTTGGGACGCAACAACGATGGTCTCCATCTCTGCCCAGTATGTCTTGACACGGGCAAGAGCCATCCTTGTGCCCTCTATGCATGCTGACCTCTTCATTGCATTAATTCGCGGCACCGCGTCAAGGAATTGCTGCACCAAGCTGAAATAACTCTTCGGCTCCGATCTCCCCGGCCACAGGTGACCCATGACATACTTCATGGCGAGTCCGGACAACCTATTCAGTTCGGCCCATTGAGCCAAACGATCGTCCACTGCCAGTGGATGCTCTAGATTGTGAAACTGCGACCAGAAAAGCTTTTCCACTTCGCGATCTTTCTGATCTCGAAAGTGTTCGGTCGCATCAGCAGCACTCGCTGCCAAATCCAGATAGGTATCCTCCACACTCCACATCCGGTCCAACGGAGCAAACTTCGGATCGCAAAATTTCCTTCGCAGCATAAAGGGCTTTCCGGCCGCAATCTGTTCGGCCTGATGCAGCTCCTCCTTCGCAGCTCTCAACGCAGAGCGTGCGTCCTTGGCATTGGCAACGGCCTTCTCTAAGTCCGTCTCTTTCGCCTGGTCTTCTTTCTCAAGAAGTCTGCAACGGTCTGCAGCACTCTTTAACTTTTCGGCCATCTCAGCCATCTCTTCCTTGCTTCGGCAATGAGCAGCCTGTTCGGCTCTCATCTCTTCAAGGGCTTTCTTGGCTGCCGCATCACTTTCTCTAGCTTGTTCTTTAGCTCGGGCAAGTTCTGCCCTAAGACTCTCCACGGCGGCCGCACCATCTGCGTCAAGCACACACATCGTAAGACACTGGCATAAAACTCTTCTTACCTGATGCCGCCCGAGGAATTACATACCTTGAGCCTCATCAAGCCGCTTGTTGACAAGCACGATGTCGGCATCTGCCACGTCCAGTTGCCGCTTTAGTTCGGCAAAATCGTCAGTTCGGCTCAATTCCGGACACCCTGCCGCCTACATTCACAGGTGACATCTTAGACCTGGGATTATGATCCTCCGCGTGCCGTCATTTCTTGACGATGCGCAGAGTCTCAGGGGCTACTATCTACACAGGGCGCATCTTATTCATGCGCAACTGACAAAAGTATACATTGTCTAATGTACCTCAAAACCCGTCAGTAAACTTTTGACGGCCTCATGCAATCCGCTCTCTGCGGATGAGATCCTTTCAATCACCGTGCCCATCAATGCACGATGCTCCTCCGAGATAGAAGCTCACCCCAGCAGAATCTTTAGCTCCTCTGGCCGAGCACCAGACGGTGCCGGACATGTCCCACGACTTCTTTCGAAGGCCGGACGCGGAGAACCTCAGGGGGCCACATAGCTATCTTCCGCCCCTGCCGGATTCGGAGAAACCCCCCGCGACGACACCGCAGGGTCGCCCACCTCGCTAGGCGGCACGGCAGGGGGAGGCGTCCCGCTCTCCATCATCTCCGGAAGGAGATCCCCCGAAGACGAGCTCTACTGAGAAGGGCTGAGGTCCGAGCTACGAGGTAAAAATTCGGTTAATCTTCTCAAGATATAAATCAAAGATTTCCCTCATCCCTCAAAAGGAAAATCTTTCTCTACTTATGGCTCGCTGGAGGGCTGATCCCCTTGAGGGCGTGGTCCGGCCGAGGAACTCCCCGGCGTCGGACCCTCTGACGAGGATTTTTTCCCCCGCTTCGAGGCCATGGTTTCCGGGTCATCAGAGGCGGCTCTCTTCTTCCCCTTAGGAGAGGAATTGTCGGTTCCTCCCTTCGGAGCAGCCTCCTTTGAGGAGGCCATAGCTTCCTTGTCCTCCCCCTCCAAAGGCATTATCTCCAGCATCCTGACCAGCACGGGATCCGGCCTGGTTTCAGGAAGGGGAGCCGGACACCTGATCAGCTTTGCCTTTGCTATCCACTCTTGTTTAAAAGGATGGCTCTTTTAGGGGCAAGTTTATGACAATTATATGGATAGAAGGTCCAGGCACAAGGTTGCTTACTTGAGTATCCGGGCGATTGCGGCTTAGGCCTGCATCCTCGGTTAAATCCGGACACGTCTCTTGTGATCCAAAGAACAGTTTATACATCTTCGCGGGCGTTGCGCCCATAAAGTTCTGGAGAGCTCGCGGTCCCTCTGGATTAAACTCCCACAGGCGAAGGGGGCGACGTTTGCCGAGCAATATTCAGCGAATCAGCATGACCTGCGTCACCTTGACCAGGCTGAGGTCTCCTTCCAAGAGATCTTTAAAGCGGCCCTGTAACAAGGGCACGTCTTTGGGCAAACCCCAACTTAACCCTCTGTTGACCCATGACGCTAGCCGTGGTGGGGGACCCGAGCGAAAGGCAGGAAGCGCCACCCACTTGGTGCTCCGGGGAGTGGTGATGTAAAACCACTCTCGTTGCCACAAGCCTAGATCCTCTTGAAAAGAGCCCTCGGGGCATGGAGCATCAGCATTTTTGCTTATAACAGCGCCTCCGCACTCTGCGTGCCGTCCCTTGATCATCTTCGGCTCCACTTTGAAAGTCTTGAGCCATAATCCGAAGTGAGGGGTAACACGGAGGAACGCTTCGCATACAACGATAAACGAGGAGATATGGAGGATGGACTCCGGAGCTAAGTCGTGAAATTCCAGCCCGTAATAAAACAGCAGTCCCCTCACAAAGGGATCCATCGGGAAGCCTAACCCCCGAAGGAAGTGAGACATGAACACTACGCTCTCACCGGGCTGGGGACTGGGGATAGCCTGCCTTTGAGAAGGCAACCTGTGCGAAATTTCGGCGGTCAAGAACTTAGCCTCTCTCAACTTTAGCACATCCTCCTCCGTGACGGAGGAGGGCATCCATCGGCCTTGAAGGTCGGAACCAGACATTGTCGAAGGTCTGAGGCACCCGGAATCTGGAGCCTAGGGTGTTGGAACTCGAGGCGACGTGCAAACTCGTTTTGGGATTGGAGAAAAAGAGTAAGGCCCTGGTCTCTTTATAAGAGGTTGAATACCAGGAGCCCTCCCCGTAACCGTTCGGGACTCGCCTTTAATCGAGAAAACATGCTAACGGGCACGATTGGGTTACCCACGTCCGTATTGATGAGAATCCCGTAAAAGGGGGGCACACGATCTTTTCTTTGACAAGACGTGCCAAGGAAACTGCCTCGCAAAACACGGTGAGGTGGAAAAGTGAAAACAATTTGAGTAAAGGACCTGGCCGTAGTGTGATGACGCACTGCGGAATACGTCAGCAGATTTGATTCGTGTTAATATTATTCTCTCTATGGCAATATGTGGAAGCTTATTTTGCAGAGCCGGACACTACTCTTGGTGTTTACAATCTTCTATGAAGGGCTTGGAGGAGGAACCCGCCTTGCAATGCCGAAGACAATTTTCACGCTGGACTCGTCGTCATTGAAGCCTGGTTCAAGGGCTACTGAGGGAGTCCTGGATTAGGGGGTGTTCATGTAGCCGGACTATACCTTCAGCCGGACTCCAGGACTATGAAGATACAAGATTGAAGACTTCGTCCCGTGTCCGGATGGGACTTTCCTTGGCGTGGAAGGCAAGCTTGGCGATGCGGATATTCAAGATCTCCTACCATTGTAACCAACTCTATGTAAGCCTAACCCTATCCAGTGTCTATATAAACCGGAGGGTTGTAGTCCGTAGGCCATCAACAATCAACTCCATATACAACAATCATACCATAGGCTAGCTTCTAGGGTTTAGCCTCCTTGATCTCGTGGTAGATCTACTCTTGTACTACCCATATCATCAATATTAATCAAGCAGGACGTAGGGTTTTACCTCCATCAAGAGGGCCCGAACCTGGGTAAAACATCGTGTTCCCTGCCTCCTGTTACCATCCGGCCTAGATGCACAGTTCGGGACCCCCTACCCGAGATCCGCCGGTTTTGACACCGACAATTACATTAACAAGCCGGATTGGTTTGTTCACCAGGTACTGGATGCATGTTTGCAATCCGGTCACCTCTTTTTCGTCACCCCACGACAGGCCCGTCTCTTTCCAGGATACAAGCCGCGTGGGGGGTCCGGATCGGAACTCGGGGGCTGCGGTCCATTTCGGATCGCGTGGCTCGGTGATGTAAAACCACCTGGATTGCCATCCCTTTAGGGTCTCCACAAAAGAGCCCTCGAACCATAGGATGTTGGCCATCTTGCCCGCCATGGCGCCTCCGCACTCCGCCTGGCTGCCGCGCACCACCTTGGGCTTGACGTTGAAGGTCTTGAGCCAGAGGCCGAAATGGGGGCGGACGCGGAGAAAAGCCTCGCACACGACGATAAACGCCGAGATGTTGAGGACGAAGTTTGGGGCCAGATCGTGGAAGTCCAGGCCGTAGTAGAACATGAGCCCCTGGACAAATTGGTGGAATGGAAAACCCAGTCCGCGGAGGAAGTGGGGAAGGAATACTACCCTCTCATGAGGCCTTGGGGTGGGGAGAAGCTGCCCCTCCTTGTGAAGCCGGTGCGCGATGTCCTTGGACAAGTATCCAGCCTTCCTTAGCTTTTTGACATGGCCCTTCGTGGCGGAGGAGACCATCCACTTGCCTCCTGCTCCGGACATTGCTGGAGAAGTTTGAGGTGGGAAGTGCGGGCTTGGGCGCTGGAGCTCGAGTGCGCAGGAGATGGGTAGGCAAAGGAGGAAGAAGGCGTAGGTAAAAAGGTGGATCCTTATCCCCTTATATGGGCGGATGCGGTTGTGCGTCCCGACCTGCCTAGTAAAACTCGCTTGCCTCCCAAGCGCCGTGATAAGTGGCGCGGTTTGGTTACCCACGTCCGTATTGATGAGAATCCCGTAAAAGGGGGGTACACGATCTCTGCTTTGATAAGACGTGCCAAGGAAACCGCCTCGCAAAACATGCTGAGGTGGAAAAGTGAAAATGATTTGAGTAAAGGACTTGGCCGTAGTGTGATAATGCGCTGTGGAATACGCCGGTAGATTTGATTTGTGTTAATATTATTCTCTCTATGGCAATATGTGGAAGCTTATTTTACAGAGCCGGACACTACTCTTGGTGTTTACAATCTTCTATGAAGGACTTGGAGGAGGAACCCGCCTTGCAATGTCGAAGACAATTTGCGCGCCGGACTCGTCGTTATTGAAGCCTGGTTCAAGGGCTACTGAGGGAGTCCTGGATTAGGGGGTGTTCAGGTAGCCGGACTATACCTTCAGCCGGACTCCAGGACTATGAAGATACAAGATTGAAGACTTCGTCCCGTGTCCGGATGGGACTTTCCATGCGTGGAAGGCAAGCTTGGCGAGGCGGATATTCAAGATCTCCTACCATTGTAACCGACTCTATATAACCCTAACCCTATCCGGTGTCTATATAAACCGGAGGGTTGTAGTCTGTAGGACATGAACAATAAACTCCATATACAACAATCATACCATAGGCTAGCTTCTAGGGTTTAGCCTCCTTGATCTCGTGGTAGATCTACTCTTGTACTACCCATATCATCAATATTAATCAAGAAGGACGTAGGGTTTTACCTCCATCAAGAGGGCCCGAACCTGGGTAAAACATCGTGTTCCCTGCCTCCTGTTACCATCCAGCCTAGACGCACAGTTTGGGACCCCCTACCCGAGATCCGCCGGTTTTGACACCGACGGCGTCCCTTCGTGCATGGATGGTGGCAGCACTCCATGGATGAACCGGTGGATGGCTTTGCCTGAAGATGGGTCGCGGCGGCCACGGATCTGGCGTCCCGTCCAGATTCGCCGTGGCCTGGTCTTGGCCGGCCGGCGGTGCGTGGAGGTGCCGGTGAGGGTATGGAGGATCTCTGCCGGAGTACCAGCGGTGGTATACGTCTTCATGGCGAGACTCCACGCGGTTCTAGCCAGCCACGAGATCAGGACGACACGGCTTCCGGCGAAAATCGCGCCTGACTGCGGTCTTGGCGGACGATGGCGGCGTCTCTGACGTCGTTTCTTTCTCGAGGCATCGTCGTTGCAGGTCACGTCAACCTGATCGGGAGGTTTCGAGGGAAATCCTAGATCTGGGTTTACCGGATCGGACGATGACGATGTTTCGATGTCGTTCTCCATCCTGGGGGCATCATTTTGGACCAAGTGCGGGCTGGAGGGGTAAGAGGAGGAGCGGCGAGGCATCTGACACGTCGACAACGGCGGGTCTCAGCAGCATGGAGCAGCGGGGTCTCACCGGTGGGCGTGTGGTGATGGACGAGCGTAGGATGGTGGCGCTGTCTGGCGTCGTGGTGGCGTCGACGACAGCTAGACCAGGCAAGGTTGATGCAGCAGTACAGCACTAAAGATGGATTTGTGGCAGGTGGCTGCAGCGGCCTCATACCCGGCAGGTGTCCTAGTTGAGGAGTGCGCCGGACTGGTGGGTGCCCCATACCCGGCAGGCGTCCTGATTGGGACCTAAGGTCTTAGATTTTGGTTTAGCTGCGAGGTATGTTTGGTATTAGGCCCAGACTATCAGCATCCATTCATCAACTAGATATGAGTAGCGACAGATGTTGCCTAGACGGTGGCTTTAGTCTTACTGTTGTATGACTTTGTAAGGTCTTGTGTGAATAATTAATAAAGTGGTTGCATGCATCGTCCAGATGCAGAGGCCGGAGGTCCTCCTCCTTTTTGAAAAAAATGATTTTAGGAAGCGAAACCAATCTTTAAAACATAACTAATTCTAGATATACTATTATCTCCATCTTCATCTCTATCTCCATCTCCACTGCTATTAAACAATCTCCACTACTATTAAACAATCAATAGTTTTGCTAGAACTCATCTAGATGAGATTTAATTTGGTCTCATTCACATTTTATAGCCATTGGATGTGATGCTATAAGATGTGTGTGTGCTGACGTGGGTTGTATATATTCTTGTTTTTCAAGTGAATGCGACCAAATTATATCTCATCTAGATGAGTTCTAGGTACTCCCAACAATCAAATAAAAACTTTCTTATATGCACTCCGCAGTTAGTCCCACAACACCGCACGAACCAATTAGCACCACATGATTAGGCCCACAAATCTTAATCTAACAGTCATGATTTATCTAATAACGGGATGGTGTGGACTAATCAATTTTCATTGACTGACCGTACTCCACCAGCAACTACTAGTCGTGCGTCCCTTATAATCATGCAATTCAGATCACAAACTAAGGAAACTCAACAAAATTGGCTCCCATCGTCGTCGACCTCGACGCATGCCTGCCTTGTGTCACCATCGCTAGACACCGCCCACCAACACCGTCTGCTGCCTGCACGGCGACCTCGCAACACTGCGTCGCTCCGTCTCTTCCCTGCATGATCGCCATTGCCAATTGTTGCCACTTGCAGCGTGCTATCCGCCTTCACAGCATGGTATCCGCCTGCGAGATCGCCCGTGCCCACGAGCTTGCCCCGGAACCCAGGCCGTGCGCGCCCTGCACATCCCCTGAACCAGTCGGCCACGTGCAGCTGTAATTCTTCCCTGCACTTCTTCAGGTACGAATTTTTCCTTTGACTTGTTGCAGCATATGATTAGAATTTTGAGGATAGAGTTCTAAAAAATATAAACAGTTGGACAGCAGAATGCTATAAGTCGTTCGTTTTATATCTCTAATTAATGATTTTCTATGTGGAAAATGGCCTGTGTTTGATTGTAACAAGAACTAAGAGCTATACATATGTAGAGTTCATGTTGCACAAACAGACCGCCCTATCTCTTTTATTGTGACAAATCAGTTATGCCGATACGGATCAGTAAAGGAAATCAGCTAAACTTGCATACATGCCTCGCAGCTCCATCAGATCAGATCAGGCCAAAAGCTCTCCTATGAGGGGTCACCGAGGAGCCTACTAGAACTTGTAGAGCTCGCCCTTGTCGAGTGCAGAGACCATGGTGAGGATGGAGACTGGTGAGCGAGCGATAGGGCACCAGCAGAAAGAGCAGTAGAAATAGCATAGCAGTGTCACAACATCTTGTTTTCCAGCAATCTTCCGATTCTTCAGGACACTCACCCTACTAGAAACAGATACTCGCTCCGTCGCATAATATAAGATCATTTTGCATGCTGTTTTAGCTTACAAAGCGATCTTATATTATGAGACGGAGGGAGTAGTTATCAATATACAAAAGAGAGACACCCCAAATTGAAGATTAAACAACGGTGAGAATGAACCAGACGGTAACAAAATTCAAAATACATTGAAACGAAACATTTTTAAGAGGTAATAACACTAGTGGTGCTTAAACTTGTCATCGATGTTCACTTTGATGCCTGAACTTAAAAAATACACCGAATTGGTTCTAAAACGTGATAGTACTCTGCATATACAGTTCTATAATATGTATGTATTGCTGATTAGAGACAGACTAACATGTAGTGATGTGCATATACAGTTCTAGATACGTATGTATTGCTGATTAGGGACAGACTGACATGTAGTGTATATGTCTCAATGATCATCCGGTCCCACCTGTCAGAGTACTTGAGAAATAAACAAAAATAGGGCGCAACAAATATTCGAACTTGCTACCTTGCGTAGAGGATTGCGTGCGCTAGTTTCCTATCAACTATGGAACACAACAATTTATTTAGTTAGGCACCCATGGGGTTAAAAGGGGCCGCTGGCAGTGCGGCCGATTTTTCAAATGTTAGTTGTTTTTCCTTTTTAATATATTACATAAACATATACACTAAATTATAATCACAATAATAAATAAATTTACATCTAGTTTTAAATATTAATGTAACTAAATTAATACTTAAAATATTAAATGTTTTGATCATTTTTAACAGCATTCACATATTTAATAAAAAAATTATGGAATATTTAAGAGATTATATTTTACAAATTTTAATCTAAATTTCAAAATATTCAAGTTTTTAAATAATATTCACGAGATCCTTTTTTAGAATTTTAGTATTTTCTCTTTACTTGACCCTTACACATGTTTTTTTAGAAAATTTTAAATTTATGTAAAATAATGTATAGTAATAAAAATAAAGTTAGAATTTTATTGTCTTCAAAATAATCCTCTTGCAAAAATAACTTACTTTTAAACGTGTTTATGTAATTTTTTTAAAGTATTTATGTATTATTTTAGAAATCATGTAATAAAAATAATTGTTAAGTCTTAAAAGTGTATGTAAGGTTTAAAAAGTGCTCATTTGAGTATCTATAATACTAGGGGCACACTAGGCTATTAAGATTTTAAAATTCATTTTTATTGTGAAATATATCTTTGGACAAACACATAAACTTTATTAAACATGTAAACACATTTAAAAACTAGAAATACATTTCCTAAAAGCCGAACAGTTTACTTGAATATTTATTATAATTTCCAAAATAAGGAAACAACTAACTTTTGGGAAATGGGCTGCCCTGACTGGAGCCCATTTAAGTCCACGGGCGTGTGCAATGCTAAATGTTAACAATCTTGCCTAGCCCAAGTGGCAATCCTGCTAAATGTTAGCAGGTCATTTGCTCTGCCAGGTAGCCTGTTCAAATGGGAACCCCTATATGCCGCTCTTTGCGGCAAACAGCCGCAGGTTCGCATAGGCGGGACTCTACCTGGGCCGGCCCATGAAGAAAACAACAGCGTGCACGTATTGTAGTAGCTAAAAAAGTAGGCGCCCTCGCTTGGGATCTCATGGCAGAGTCGACGAACCTCAACCAGTTGAGCTAACGACAGTTATTGAACAAAGAACAGCGTAAAGCATTAAAAACAAACATCCAGCACAGATCCGACATGTTTTTAGAATTTCAGAACGAAATTTTTTGTGAAACAACCCTGAGTGTTTTATGAAACAAAAACACCTTTCAACTTCGTAATTTTTTTAAAGAAATTGAAACATTTTTAAAAAGAACATTGTCTGAATTTCTGAACAACTTTGGAAAACAGGAACATTTTCCGAAATTCCCGAACATATTCTAATTTGTGGAAAAAAAAATAGGTAACATCAAAAAAATTGAATTTGTGAACAAATTTGGAAAACTGAAACAATTTTTTAAAATTCCCAAACATTTTTTAATTTGCAAAAACTATTTAGAAACATGAAAGTTTTCTGAAATTGTGAACAAATTTTGAAAATGGGAACATTTATCGAATTTTCTAAAATGTCAAAAAAATTGAAATTTCTAAGCTTTATCCATACGCATGAACATTTTTCAAATTTTTGAACAAAATTTCAAAACGGGAACAATTTTATAAAATCAGGAACATATTTTAAATTTTTTGAACAAATTTTGAAATGGAGAACAATTTTGAAAATCCCAAACAAATTAGAAATCTGAACAATTTTTTAACATGTGAACAAAAATTAGAAAACGAGAACATTTTTCGAAATTTATGAACAACTTTTGAAAACAGGAATATTTTTTGAAATCCTGGTTATTATTTAAAATTTCGAAAAATGAACAAAAACATTCTGAACAAATTTTGAAAAAGAATTTTTTTCGAAATTCCTGAAGAGTTTTGTAAAAATGCGAACATTTCTTAGTATGAACAAATTTTTTAGAACACAAACATTTTTTAAAAGTTGAACTTTTTTAAAAGCACAAAGTTTTTTAGGTTTCCAAACAATTTTTGAAAATATGAACACTAAAATAGAAACTAAAAAATTGAAATGTAAAAATGAAACAGAAAAATAAAAAAATAGAGAAGGAAAAGAAAAGAAAATAGAAAGAATAAAAATAAATAGAAAAACAAAAAAGAAAAGAAAACCCAAAAAAGAGACCAGAAAACCGGTTTAGGGAACTTGCTAGAAGGTTCCTAAAACCAGGAAAACCCGTCAGGGAAATTCTAGAAGTTTCCCGAAACCGGAAACGATTTTTCTGAAAACCTGCTTCGCGCTATAATGGGCCGGCCCGGTCGATCACTCGCTCGCACCTCCCTGTGCAAAGCGTCGACAGTTCGACGCATTAAGCGGCATATAGGATTTTTCTGTTCAACTCACAGCTACACCCCTTTTTTGTTTATTTCTCCTATACACTGACAGGTGGGACCCGATGGTCCTTGAGACATATACACTGCAAATCAGTCTGTCCCTGCACTGCATATGGCCACACGCCACGCTGGCACTACATAGCAGTCTGTCCTTGCACCGCATGTGGGCCACGCGCCATGCTGGCATGTATAGTCAGCAATACATATGTATTTGGACATGATTTAAACCGTATTTGAATCATACTGACAAGTTTTAGAACTAGTTTGGTGTATCTTTCAAGTTTAGGCACCAAAGCGAACATCGATGGCAAGTTTAAGCACCACTGATGTTATGACCTCTTTTTTAATCAAATATTTGTAACTTTAGGCAGATCAAGTGTAGCAAAGATTTTATTAATCAAATATCTGTAACATGGCTACATGAAGGAGTAATTGGATCTTTGGAAGTAAATACTTCTATTAGTACCTAAGATGGTCTGCTTTGTCAAATTCACATCCAGAAGCATTTGAACCTTGGCTCATATGACATATTCTTGACAACATGCACAAAAGGAACTTATGGACCACAAATATTTTATAACTGAATATATGCAAACTGCATGATCCTAACCTCCTATTACAAACTCAATCAGTTGAAATTCCATGCAAAGAACATTTGAAGTAGAAATAGATGGAAAGAAGATAATAACCTTCACACCAGCAACAGTGCATAATTATAGAGCGTCCTACTCCTAGGCGACAAGGATCCTACAGCAAATAAAGAACTCATTGCTGAAGATATAAGTAAAGCACTAGAGCAAATGACAAACTACTCCAAAAGATATAAGTGAAGATCAATGAGTAGTCAAATAATTATGCAACTATGTGAAGACTCTCTAACATTTAAGAATTTCAGATCTTTGGTATTTTATTCAAACAGCAAGCAAAGCAAAATAAAATGACATTCTAAGAATGGAAAACATCATGTGAAGAAGCAAAAACTTAGGATCAGCCGAAACTAATCGATAGTTGTTGAAGAAGAAAGGTGGGATGCCAACCGGGGCATCCCCAAGCTTAGACGCTTGAGACTTCTTGAAATATTATCTTGGGGTGCCTTGGGCATCCCCAAGCTTGAGCTTTTGTGTCTCCTTAATTCCTCTCATATCACGGTCTCCCTAAATCTCAAAAGTTTCATCCACATAAAACTCAATAAGGACTCATGAGATAAGTTAGTATAAACCATTGCCAAAACCTTATCATACTCTACTGTAGAAAATCACTAAAATTATTATTCAACATTGCATACTAAATGGCTCTGCATATTTAATAGTCCTATCCTCAAATAGAATCATTAAAGGAGCAAACATATGCAAACAATGCAAACATAACAGCAATCTGCCTAAACAGGATAGTCTGTAAAGAATGCTGCAACATCCATACTTCCCTAGCTCCAAAAATTATGAAAGAAAATTCCCACTGTAGTAAATTTATCAGAGCTTAATATGCAAAAGGTTTGAACATTTTATCACATTCTGACTTTTTTAGGGAATTATTGCAACAGCGGTAAACTTTCTGTTTTCAAACCGCAACATGTATACTTGTAACATAGGCATAGTAAAGGCTATCAATGCCACTTTTATTAAAATAAAAGATGCAAAACATTGTTCTAAATAACAGCAAGAAAATCCTAACAAAAAAAATTGACGCTCCAAGCAAAACACATATCATGTGGTAAATAAAAATATAGCTCCAAGTAAAGTTACCGATGAACGAAGACGAAAGAGGGGATGCCTTCCGAGGCATCCCCAAGCTTAGGCTCTTGGTTGTCCTTGAATATTATCTTGGGGTGCCTTGGGCATCCCCAAGCTTAGGCTCTTGCCACTCCTTATTCCATAGTCCATCGAATCTTTACCCAAAACTTGAAAATTTCACAACACAAAACTTAACAGAAAACTCGTAAGCTCCGTTAGTACAAGAAAATAAATCACCACTTCAAGGTACTGTAATGAACTCATTATTTATTTATATTGGTGTTAAACCTACTGTATTCCAACTTCTCTATGGTTTATAAACTACTTTACTAGCCATAGATTCATCAAAATAAATAAACAACACATGAAAAACAGAATCTGTTAAAAACAGAACAGTCTGTAGTAATCTGGATCAAACGTATACTTCTGGAACTCATAAAATTATCGAATAAATTGCTGGCCCTGAGGAATTTATCTACTAATCATCTGCAAAAATAATTAACTAAATATCACTCTCCAAATAAAAATGGCAGCAATTCTCGTGAGCGCTAAAGTTTATGTTTTTGACAGCATGATCAACAAGACTTTCCCAAAGTCTTCCCAAAGGTTCTACTTGGCAAAAACACTAATTAAACACATAAAACCACATCTAAACAGAGGCTAGATTAATTATTTATTATTAAACAGGAACTAAAATAAAATTGGGTTGCCTCCCAACAAGCGCTATCATTTAATGCCCCTAGCTAGGCACGATGATTTCAATGATGCTCACATAAAGGATAAGAATTGTAATATAAAGAGAGCATCATGAAGAATATGACTAGCACATTTAAGTCTAACATACTTCCTATGCATAGGGATTTTGTGAGCAAACAACTTATGGGAACAAGAATCAACTTGCATAGGAAGGTAAAATAAGCATAACTTTGAAACTTTAAGCACATAGAGAGGAAACTTGAAATTATTGCAATCCCTACAAGCATATATTCCTCCCTCATAATAATTTTCAGTAGCATCATGAATGAACTAATAATTTTCAGTAGCATCATGAATGAATTCAACAATATAACCAGCACCTAAAGCATTCTTTTCATGATCTACAAGCATAGAAAATTTACTACTCTCCACATAAGTAAGATTCTTCTCATGAATAATAGTGGGAGCAAACTCAACAAAATAACTATCATGTGATTGAAAATTAAGATCAAGATGACAAGTTTCATGGTTATCATTATTCTTTAAAGCATACGTGTCATCACAATAATAATCATAGATAGGAGGCATGCTTTCATCATAGTAAATTTTCTCATCAAAGCTTGGGGAACAAAAAATATCATCTTCATCAAACATAGCTTCCCCAAGCTTGTGGATTTGCATATCATTAGCATCATGGATATTCAAGGAATTCATACTAACAACATTGCAATCATGCTCATCATTCAAATATTTAGTGCCAAATATTTTATAGATTTCTTCTTCTATCACTTGAGCACAATTATCATTTCCATCATACTCACGAAAGATATTAAAAAGGTGAAGCATATGAGACAAACTTAATTCCATTTTTTGTAGTTTTCTTTTATAGACTAAACTAGTGATAAAACAAGAAACTAAAAGACTCGATTGCAAGATCTAAAGATATACCTTCAAGCACTCACCTCCCCAGCAACGGCGCCAGGAAAGAGCTTGATGTCTACTACACAACCTTCTTCTTGTAGACGTTGTTGGGCCTCCAAGTGCAGAGGTTTGTAGGACAGTAGCAAATTGAAGGAAATATGCCCTAGAGGCAATAATAAATTTATTATTTATTTCCTTATTTCATGATAAATGTTTATTATTCATGCTAGAATTGTATTAACCGAAAACATAATACACGTGTGAATACATAGACAAACAGAGTGTCACTAGTATGCCTCTACTTGACTAGCTCATTAATCAAAGATGGTTATGTTTCCTAACCATAGACAAAGAGTTGTTATTTGATTAATGGGATCACATCATTAGATGAATGATCTGATTGACTTGACCCATTCCGTTAGCTTAGCACTTGATCGTTTAGTTTGTTGCTATTGCTTTCTTTATGACTTATACATGTTCCTATGACTATGAGATTATGCAACTCCCGTTTACCGGAGGAACACTTTGTGTGCTATCAAACGTCACAACGTAACTGGGTGATTATAAAGGTGCTCTACAGGTGTCTCCAAAGGTACTTGTTGGGTTGGCGTATTTCGAGATTAGGATTTGTCACTCCGAATGTCAGAGAGGTATCTCTGGGCCCTCTCGGTAATGCACATCACTTAAGCCTTGCAAGCATTGCAACTAATGAGTTAGTTGCAGGATGATGTATTACGGAACAAGTAAAGAGACTTGCCGGTGACGAGATTGAACTAGGTATTGGATACCGACGATTGAATCTCGGGCAAGTAACATACCGATGACAAAGGGAACAACGTATGTTGTTATGCGGTCTGACCGATAAAGATCTTCGTAGAATATGTAGGAGCCAATATGAGCATCCAGGTTCCGCTATTGGTTATTGACCGGAGACGTGTCTCGGTCATGTCTACATTGTTCTCGAACCGTAGGGTCCGCACGCTTAAGGTTTCGATGGCAGTTATATTATGAGTTTATGAGTTTTGATGTACCGAAGGAGTTCAGAGTCCCGGATGAGATCGGGGACATGACAAGGAGTCTCAAAATGGTCGAGACGTAAAGATCGATATATTGGACGACTATATTCGGACTTTGGAAAGGTTCCGAGTGATTCGGATATTTTTCGGAGTACCGGAGAGTTACGAGAATTCGCCGGGAGAAGTATTGGGCCTTATTGGGCCGTACGGGAAAGAGAGAGGGGCTGCCCAGGGCAGGCCACGCGGCCCCCCAAGGCCTAGTCCGAATTGGACTAGGGGGAGGGGCTGCGCCCCCTCCTTCCTTCCCTTCTCCCTTCCCCTTCCTTATCTCCTACTCCTAATACATGGAAGGACTCCTAGTTTGACTAGGAAAAGGGGAATCCTACTCCCGGTGGGAGTAGGACTCCCCTAGGGCGCGCCATAGAGAGGGCCGGCCCTCCCCTCCTCCACTCCTTTATATACGGGGGCAGGGGGCACCCCATAGACACACAAGTTGATCTTCATGATCGTTCCTTAGCCGTGTGCGGTGCCCCCCTCCATCATATTCCAACTCGGTCATATTGTAGCAGTGCGTAGGCGAAGCCCTGCGACGATAGAACATCAAGATCGTCACCACGCCGTCGTGCTGACGGAACTCTTCCCCGACACTTTGCTGGATCGGAGTCCGGGGATCGTCAAGGAGCTGAACGTGTGCCAAGAACTCGGAGGTGCCGGAGTAACGGTGCTTGGATCGGTTGGACCGGGAAGACGTACGACTACTTCCTCTACGTTGCGTCAACGCTTCCGCTTCGGTCTACGAGGGTACATAGACAACACTCTCCCCTCTCATTGCTATGCATCACCATGATCTTGCGTGTGCGTAGGAAATTTTTTGAAATTACTACGTTCCCCAACAGTGGTATCAGAGCCTAGGTTTTATGGTTTGATGTTATATGCATGAGTATAACACAAGTGAGTTGTGGGCGATATAAGTCATACTGCTTACCAGCATGTCATACTTTGGTTCGGCGGTATTGTTGGATGAAGCGGCCCGGACCGACATTACGCGTACACTTACGCGAGACTGGTTCTATCGCCGTGCTTTGCACACAGGTGGCTGGCGGGTGTCAGTTTCTCCAACTTTAGTTGAACCGAGTGTGGCTACGCCTGGTCCTTGCGAAGGTTAAAACAACACCAACTTGACAAACTATCGTTGTGGTTTTGATGCGTAGGTAAGATTGGTTCTTGCTTAAGCCCGTAGCAGCCACGTAAAACTTGCAACAACAAAGTAGAGGACATCTAACTTGTTTTTGCAGGGCATGTTGTGATGTGATATGGTCAAGACATGATGCTAAATTTTATTGTATGAGATGATCATGTTTTGTAACCGAGTTATCGGCAACTGGCAGGAGCCATATGGTTGTCGCTTTATTGTATGCAATGCAATCGCGTTGTAATGCTTTACTTTATCACTAAGCGGTAGCGATAGTCGTG